>NC_060184.1:81991836-81996981 GCF_021184085.1 Oncorhynchus gorbuscha
TAGACTGGATACTAATGTTGGACTGGATACTAATGTTGGGCTGGATTAAGACTGGATACTAATGTTGGACTGGATACTAATGTTGGACTGGATACTAATGTTGGACTGGATACTAATGTTGGACTGGATACTAATGTTGGACTGGATTACTAATGTTGCTGGATACTAATGTTGGACTGGATACTAATGTTGGACTGGATACTATACTGTTGGACTGGATACTAATGTTGGACTGGATACTAATGTTGGACTGGATACTAATGTTGGACTGGATACTAATGTTGGACTGGATACTAATGTTGGACTGGATACTAATGTTGGCCTGGATTAGACTGGATACTAATGGATTGGACTGGATACTAATGTTGGGCTGGATACTAATGTTGGACTGGATTAGACTGGATACCAATGTTGGACTGGATACTAATGTTGGGCTGGATTAGACTGGATATAATGTTGGGCTGGATTAATGTTGGACTGGATACTAATGTTGGACTGGATACTAATGTTGGGCTGGATTAGACTGGATACTAATGTTGGACTGGATACTAATGTTGGATTAGACTGGATACTAATGTTGGACTGGATACTAATGTTGGGCTGGATTAGACTGGATACTAATGTTGGACTGGATACTAATGTTGGGCTGGATACTAATGTTGGACTGGATACTAATGTTGGGCTGGATTAGACTGGATACTAATGTTGGACTGGATACTAATGTTGGGCTGGATTAGACTGGATACTAATTTGGACTGGATACTAATGTTGGACTGGATACTAATGTTGGACTGGATTAATGACTGGATAATGTTGGGATACTAATGTTGGACTGGATACTAATGTTGGACTGGATTAGACTGGATACTAATGTTGGACTGGATACTAATGTTGGACTGGATACTAATGTTGGACTGGATTAGACTGGATACTAATGTTGGACTGGATACTAATGTTGGACTGGATACTAATGTTGGACTGGATTAGACTGGATACTAATGTTGGACTGGATACTAATGTTGGACTGGATACTAATGTTGGACTGGATACTAATGTTGGGCTGGATTAGACTGGATACTAATGTTGGACTGGATACTAATGTTGGACTGGATACTAATGTTGGACTGGATACTAATGTTGGACTGGATACTAATGTTGGACTGGATACTAATGTTGGGCTGGATACTAATGTTGACTGGGATACCAGACTGGATACTAATGTTGGACTGGATACTAATGTTGGACTGGATACTGATACCAATGTTGGGCTGATTAGACTGGATACTAATGTTGGACTGGACTGGGACTAATGTTGGACTGATACTAATGTTGGGCTGGATACTAATGTTGGGCTGGATTAGACTGGATACCAATGTTGGATTAGACCGATACTAATGTTGGGCTGATACTAATGTTGGGCTGGATTAGACTGGATACTAATGTTGGACTGGATACTAATGTTGGGCTGGATTAGACTGGATACCAATGTTGACCGACACTAATGTTGGACTGGATTAGACTGACACTAAATGCTGGACCGATACCAAATGCTGGGCCGGATTACTAATGTCCGGGATACTCAATGCGTGGGCCGACTAATAGACCGATACTAATGTTGGACTGGGATACTAATGTTGGACTGATACCAATGTTGGACTGATTAGACAAATGGATTAGACTGAACCAATGTTGACCGGATACCAATGTTGGACCGATACCAATGTTGGACTGGATTAGACTAATGTTGACTGGATACCAGACCGTTGGGCTGGATTAGACTGGATACTAATGTTGACCGATACCTAATGTTGGACTGGATTAGACTGGATACCAATGTTGGACTGGGATACCAATGTTGGGCTGGATTAGACTGATACCAATGTTGGACTGGGATACTAATGTTGGGCTGACTGGATTAGACTGATGGACTGATACTAATGTTGACCGATACTAATGTTGGACTGACCGACACCAATGTTGGACTGGATACTAATGTTGGGCTGGATACTAATGCTGGACCGGATACCAATGTTGGACCGGATACCAATGTTGACCGGATTAGACTGGATACTACCATGTTGACCGACGACCGAGCTACCAATGTTGGACTGGATACCAATGTTGGACGGATTAGACCGATACTAATGTTGGACTGGGATTAGACCGGATACCAATGTTGACCGATACTAACGTTGGACTGGATACTAGACTGGATACTAATGTTGACCGATACTAAATGTTGGGCTGGATTAGACCGACACCAATGTTGGACTTCCTGATACCAATGTTGGACCGATTAGACTACTACTAATGTTGGACCGATACCAATGTTGGACTGGATTAGGACTGGATACAAATGTTGGACTGGATACTAATGCCGAATCGATACCAATGCCGGACCGATACCACTGTTGGACTGGGATTAGACTGATACCAATGTTGACCGATACTAATGTTGGGCTGATACTAATGCTGGGAATCTGGATTAGACTGATACCAATGTTGGGACCGATACTAATGTTGGACTGGATACTAATGCTGGACTGGATACAATGCTGACTGGATACTAATGTTGGACTGGATACTAATGTTGGACTGATTAGACTGGATACTAATGTTGGACTGGATACTAATGTTGGACTGGATACTAATGTTGACCGTTGGACTGGATTAATGTGGATACTAATGTTGGACTGGATACTAATGTTGGATACTAATGTTGACTGGATACTAATGTTGGACTGGATTAGACTGAATGTTGGGCTGGATACTAATGTTGGACTGGATACTAATGTTGGACTGGATACTAATGTTGGACTGGATACTAATGTTGGACTGATACTAATGTTGGACTGGATACTAATGTTGGGGCTGGATTAGACTACTAATGGATACTAATGTTGGACTGGATACTAATGTTGGACTGGATACTAATGTTGGACTGGATACTAATGTTGGACTGATACTAATGTTGGACTGGATACTAATGTTGGACTGATACCAATGTTGGACTGGGATACTAATGTTGGGCTGGATTAGACTGGATACCAATGTTGGGCTGATACTAATGTTACCAGCTGAACCAATGCTGGGCCGGATACTAATGTTGGGCTGGATTAGACTGGATACTAATGTTGGACTGGATACTAATGTTGGACCTGATACTAATGCCGGACTGGATACTAATGTTGGACTGATACTAATGTTACTGGATTAGACTGATACTAATGTTGGACTGGGATACTAATGTTGGCTGGATACTAATGGTTGAGACTGATACTAATGTTGGACTGGATACCAATGTTGGACTGGGATACCAATGTTGGACTGGATACCAATGTTGGACTGTTGACCGATTAGACTGGATACCAATGTTGGACTGGATACTAATGCTGGGACTGGATACCAATGCTGGACTGATTAGACTGATACTAATGTTGGACTGGGATACCAATGCTGGATTAGACTGGATACTAATGTTGGACTGGATACCAATGTTGGGCCGGGATTAGACCGGATACCAATGACCGGATACTAATGTTGACCGATACCAATGCTGGACCGATACCAATGCTGACCGGGACTGGATACCAATGACTGATACTAATGTTGACTGGATACTAATGTTGACCGGCTGGATACCAGTTGACTGGATACTAATGTTGGACTGGATACTAATGTTGGGCTGGATTAATGACTGATACTAATGTTGGACTGATTAGACTGGACTAATGTTGGACTGGATTAATGTTGACTGGATACTAATGTTGGACTGGATACTAATGTTGGGCTGGATTAGACTGGATACTAATGTTGGACTGGATACTAATGTTGGGCTGGATACTAATGTTGGACTGGATACTAATGTTGGACTGGATACTAATGTTGGGCTGGATTAGACTGGATACTAATGTTGGACTGGGATACCAATGCTGGACTAATGTTGGGCTGGATACTAATGTTGGACTGGATTAGACTGGATACTAATGTTGGACTGATACTAATGTTGGACTGATACTAATGTTGACTGATACTACAATGCTGGACTGATTAGACTGGATACCAATGTTGACTCTGTATACCAATGTTGGACTGGATACTAATGTTGGACTGATTAGACTGATACTAATGTTGGACTGATACTAATGTTGGACTGGATTAGACTGGATACTAATGTTGGACTGGATACTAATGTTGGACTGGATTAGACTGGATACTAATGTTGGACTGGATACTAATGTTGGACTGGATTAGACTGGATACTAATGTTGGACTGGATACTAATGTTGGACTGGATACTAATGTTGGACTGGATACTAATGTTGGACTGGATACTAATGTTGGGCTGGATTAGACTGGATACTAATGTTGGACTGGATACTAATGTTGGACTGGATACTAATGTTGGACTGGATTAGACTGGATACTAATGTTGGACTGGATACTAATGTTGGACTGGATACTAATGTTGGACTGGATACTAATGTTGGACTGGATACTAATGTTGGACTGGATACTAATGTTGGGCTGGATTAGACTGGATACTAATGTTGGACTGGATACTAATGTTGGACTGGATACTAATGTTGGACTGGATACTAATGTTGGACTGGATACTAATGTTGGACTGGATTAGACTGGATACTAATGTTGGACTGGATACTAATGTTGGGCTGGATACTAATGTTGGACTGGATACTAATGTTGGACTGGATACTAATGTTGGACTGGATACTAATGTTGGACTGGATACTAATGTTGGACTGGATTAGACTGGATACTAATGTTGGACTGGATTCTAATGTTGGACTGGATTCTAATGTTGGACTGGATACTAATGTTGGACTGGATACTAATGTTGGACTGGATACTAATGTTGGACTGGATACTAATGTTGGGCTGGATTAGACTGGATACTAATGTTGGGCTGGATACTAATGTTGGACTGGATACTAATGTTGGGCTGGATACTAATGTTGGACTGGAGGGATACTAATGTTGGACTGGATACTAATGTTGGACTGGATTAGACTGGATACTAATGTTGACTGGATTAGACTGGATACTAATGTTGGACTGGATTAGACTGGATACTAATGTTGAGCTGGATACTAATGTTGGACTGGATTAGACTGGATACTAATG
>NC_060184.1:81997081-82005090 GCF_021184085.1 Oncorhynchus gorbuscha
CTCGGGCATGGACACTCAAAAGACTCGGGCATGGACACTAAAAGACTCGGGCATGGACACTAAAAGACTCGGGCATGGACACTAAAAGACTCGGGCATGGACACTAAAATACTCGGGCATGGACACTAAAAGACTCGGGCATGGACACTAAAATACTCGGGCATGGACACTAAAAGACTCGGGCATGGACACTAAAATACTCGGGCATGGACACTAAAAGACTCGGGCATGGACACTAAAAGGTGTCGAAAGCGTTTCCACGGGAGTGTTGGCCCATGTTGACTCCAATGTATTTATAAAGCAGTTGTCTCAAAGTGGCAGGGTAGCCTAGTGGTTAGAGTGTTGGACTAGTAACCGGAAGGTTGCAAGTTCAAACCCCCGAGCTGACAAGGTACAAATCTGTCGTTCTGCTCCTGAACAGGCAGTTAACCCACTGTTCCTAGGCCGTCATTGTAAATAAGAATGTGTTCTTAACTGACTTGCCTGGTTAAATCAAAAATCTGCCCGCTCGACCCTATCCCCTCCTCTCTTCTCCAGACCATTTCCGGAGACCTTCTCCCTTACCTCACCTCGCTCATCAACTTATCCCTGACCGCTGGCTACGTCCCTTCCGTCTTCAAGAGAGCGAGAGTTGCACCCCTTCTGAAAAAACCTACACTCGATCCCTCCGATGTCAACAACTACAGACCAGTATCCCTTCTTTCTTTTCTCTCCAAAACTCTTGAACGTGCCGTCCTTGGTCAGCTCTCCCGCTATCTCTCTCAGAATGACCTTCTTGATCCAAATCAGTCAGGTTTCAAGACTAGTCATTCAACTGAGACTGCTCTTCTCTGTATCACGGAGGCGCTCCGCACCGCTAAAGCTAACTCTCTCTCCTCTGCTCTCATCCTTCTAGACCTATCGGCTGCCTTCGATACTGTGAACCATCAGATCCTCCTCTCCACCCTCTCCGAGTTGGGCATCTCCGGCGCGGCCCACGCTTGGATTGCGTCCTACCTGACAGGTCGCTCCTACCAGGTGGCGTGGCGAGAATCTGTCTCCTCACTCACGCGCTCCTCACCACTGGTGTCCCCCAGGGCTCTGTTCTAGGCCCCTCCTATTCTCGCTATACACCAAGTCACTTGGCTCTGTCATAACCCTCACATGGTCTCTCCTATCATTGCTATGCAGACGACACACAATTACCCTTCTCCTTTCCCCCTTCTGACGACCCCAGGTGGCGAATCGCATCTCTGCATGTCTGGCAGACATATCAGTGTGGATGACGGATCACCACCCACTCAAGCTGAACTTCGGCAAGACGGAGCTGCTCTTCCTCCCGGGGAAGGACTGCCCGTTCCATGATCTCGCCATCACGGTTGACAACTCCATTGTGTCCTCCTCCCAGAGGACAACAAACTGTCGTTCTCAACTAACATCAAGGCGGTGGCCCGTTCCTGTAGGTTCATGCTCTACAACATCCGCAGAGTACGACCCTGCCTCACAGGAAGCGGCGCAGGTCCTAATCCAGGCACTTGTCATCTCCCGTCTGGATTACTGCAACCCAGCCTATGGCTGGGCTCCCTGCCTGTGCCATTAAAACCCTACAACTCATCCAGAACGCCGCAGCCCGTCTAGTGTTCAACCTTCCCAAGTTCTCTCACGTCACCCCGCTCCCTCCGCTCTCTCCACTGGCTTCCAGTTGAAGCTCGCATCCCACGCTACAAGACCATGGTGCTTGCCCTACGGAGCTGTGAGGGAACGGCACCTCAGTACCTCCAGGCTCTGATCAGGCCCTACACCCAAATAAGGGCACTGCGTTCATCCACCTCTGGCCTGCTCGCCTCCCTACCACTGAGGAAGTACAGTTCCCGCTCAGCTCAGTCAAAACTGTTCGCTGCTCTGGCTCCCCAATGGTGGAACAAACTCCCTCACGACGCCAGGACAGCGGAGTCAATCACCACCTTCCGGAGACACCTGAAACCCCACCTCTTTAAGAAATACCTAGGATAGGATAAAGTAATCCTTCTCACCCCCCCCCCCCTTAAAATATTTAGATGCACTATTGTAAAGTGGTTGTTCCACTGGATGTCATAAGGTGAATGCACCAATTTGTAAGTCGCTCTGGATAAGAGCGTCTGCTAAATGACTTAAATGTAAATGTAAATGTAAATAAAGGTGAAATAAAATCTATTTTTAAAAGTACTTGTACAAAAACCCAGCTTAAAACACCAAACAATGCAGATGTAGAAGCATGGTGGCTAGGAAAAACTCCCTAGAAAGGCATTAGCCAACCTTGGAAGAAACCTAGAGATGAACCAGGCTCTGAGGGGTGGCCAGTCCTCTTCTGGCTGTGCCGGGTGGAGATTATAAGAGTACACGGCCATTACCGCCAGATCATTCTTCAAGATGTTCAAATGTCCATAGATAACAGGGTCAAATAATAATAATCACAGTGGTTTGTCAATTGGCTTCACCTGGTCAGTCCATGTCATAGAAAGAACAGGTGTTCTTAATGTTTTGTACTCGGTGTATACTGTATAATATACTGTATAATATGCCATTTAGCAAGTAGCAAGTATCCATGGGATTTAACCCATCCCAATCCTATTACATATCCCTGGGTATGTTTGGCCTGTCATTGTCCCTTAAACTTGCTTTCATACATTATGTATTATTTTTTTTAAGTTAGTTTTTTTTAAACAATATGTGCACAAAGCCCCCCCAACCAAAATGCTGTTAAGAAATAAACATGTCAAATATTTCTGGGGGGGTGACATTTCATCTTGTTTAACTAACATAATTTTTCATGCAATCATAAACCCGTCCACCATACTGACACACCTACCTATGGTTGCAAAGTTCTGAACTTTCACAAAAGTTCTGGAACTTTCATTAAAAGTTCTGGAACTTTCACAAAGTTCCCAGGTTTTCCAGAAATTCCGGGTTGGAATATTACCAGAAGCAGGAGGGAATTAGCAGGAAATCCAGTTACCGCCCAACCAGAATTTCTGGAAAATCTGGGAACTTTGGAGAGGTTTACCGGGATTTTAATAAACCCTAGACAGACCTACCACATTATGGAATCGCTCAATCGGTAGTCTGGAGCCGTGTATTATCCTGCTGGAACATGAGGTGATGGCAGTGGATGAATGGCACTACAATGGGCCTCCAGGATCTCATCATGGTTTCTCTGTGCATTCAATTTGCCGTCAATAAAATGCAATTGTGTTCATTGTCCGTAGTTTAAGCCTGCCCATACCATCACCCCACCACAAGGCACTCTGTTCACAACGTTGACCTCAGCTAACAACTTGCCCAGACGACACCATACAGATGGTCTGTTTTTTTTAAGCCGGGTTGAGCATACTGACAAATTCTCTAAAAATAATTCATGGATTAGAAATGAACATTGAATTATCTTGTAACAGCTTTGGTGGACATTCCTGCAGTCAGCATGCCAATTGCACGCTCCTCAAAACTTGGGACATCTGTGGCCTTGTGTTCAGTGACAAAACTGCACATTTCAGTGGCCTTTTATTCTCCCCAGCACAAGGTGCACCTGTGTAATGATCATGCTGTCAAATCATCTTCTTGATATACCACACCTGTCAGGTGGATGGATTATCTTGGCAAAGGAGAAAATGCTCACTAACAGGGATGTTAACAAATATTAGAGAAAGAAGCTTTTTGTGCAAATGGAACATTAATTTTAGCTCAGGAAACACGAGACCAACACTTTAATGTTTTGTTTATATTTCTGTTCAGTGTAGATTCTACATTCCACAGCAGATATAAATCAAATCACATAATGACAATAGTATCTTTAGCATGTCCTAATAACTTTCTATTATGACAACTGAAAACACAGGCTACATTCCAAATGGTACCCTATTCTCGCATAGGACTCTGGTCCATAGGGCTCTGGTCCAAAGGGTTCTGGTCCATAGGGTTCTGGTCCATAGGGTTCTGGTCCATAGGGTTCTGGTCCATAGGGCTCTGGTCCATAGGGTTCTGGTCCATAGGGTTCTGGTCCATAGGGCTCTGGTCCACAGGGTTCTGGTCCATAGGACTCTGGTCCACAGGGTTCTGGTCCAAAGGGTTCTGGTCCATAGGGTTCTGGTCCATAGGATTCTTGTCCACAGGGTTCTGGTCCAAAGGGTTCTGGTCCATAGGGTTCTGGTCCATAGGGTTCTTGTCCATAGGTTCTGGTCCATAGGGTTCTGGTCCACAGGGTTCTGTCCATAGGGTTCTGGTCCATAGGGTTCTTGTCCATAGGGTTCTGGTCCATAGGGTTCTGGTCCACAGGGTTCTAGTCCATAGGTTCTTGGTCCATAGGGTTCTGGTCCACAGGTTCTGGTCCATAGGGTTCTGTCCATAGGGTTCTGGTCCAAAGGGTTCTGGTCCATAGGGTTCTGATCTACAGGGTTCTGGTCCATAGTTCTAGTCCATAGGGTTCTGGTCCATAGGGCTCTGGTCCATAGGGTTCTGGTCCATGGGTTCTGTCCATAGGGCTCTGGTCCATAGGGTTCTGGTCCATAGGGTTCTGGTCCATAGGACTTTGGTCCACAGGGTTCTGGTCCATAGGGTTCTGGTCCACAGGGTTCTGGTCCATAGGGTTCTGGTCCACAGGGTTCTGGTCCATAGGGCTTGGTCCACAGGGTTCTGGTCCATAGGTTCTGTCCATAGGGTTCTGGTCCATAGGGCTCTGGTCCACAGGGTTCTGGTCCATAGGACTCTGGTCCACAGGGTTCTGGTCCATAGGGTTCTGGTCCATAGGTTCTGGTCCATAGGGTCAGGGTTCTGGTCCATAGGGTTCTAGTCCATAGGGTTCTAGTCCATAGGGTTCTGGTCCATAGAACTCTGGTCCATAGGGTTCTGGTCCACAGGGTTCTGATCCAAAGTAGTGCACTATATAGGAAATGGGGTGCCATTTGGGACCTCCTCAAACTTAGCATCAGTTTGGGGTCTTGGTCTGCCTCCTCCTGTAATATATTTCCTCCTTATATAGGGAATGGCCTGTCTCTTGTACTATCAGAGTGACCAGAGATCTGCTGGCCCCTAAAGATGGCCACCAGGCGCTTTGGTTGTCATCACTAAATGTTGCCAATCACAGCCCAGGAATTTGGCATCTTTGTGATACCTGGTGTTGCTATTGATAAGCCCCCTCTATATTGCAGCTGTCCACTATCCAGCAGAGACTAAAGTTCTGGCTGACCTTACACACACACACACACACACACACACACACACACACACACACACACACACACACACACACACACACACACACACACACACACACACACACACACACACACACACACACACACACACACACATCAAAGCAAGAGTGACTATAAAACACAACTAGCTTCAGTATTGATTATTGATTAGATATGCAGACCGGTGAAGTCTATTGATTAATCAACATTCGTCACAGATTCTGTCTAGTCCTGCTGACACATAAAACATCAATTTCATCTTCATCATCTAGAGTGCATCCTCAATGGCACACTATTCCTATATAGCACATTACTTCTAACTCGGCAAGTGAGTTAAGAAAAAATTCTTATTTTCATAATGACTGCCTACCTCTGGCCAAACCCTACCCCGGACCACACTGGGCTGTAGTAAGAACCATGACTGAGGATAAGGCTGAGGATAAGGCTGTAGTAAGAACCATGACTGAGGATAAGGCTGCAGTAAGAACCATGACTGAGGATAAGGCTGAGGATAAGGCTGTAGTAAGAACCATGACTGAGGATAAGGCTGCAATAAGAACCATGACTGAGGATAAGGCTGAGGATAAGGCTGCAATAAGAACCATGACTGAGGAGAAGGCTGAGGATAAGGCTGTAGTAAGAACCATGACTGAGGATAAGGCTGCAATAAGAACCATGACTGAGGATAAGGCTGCAATAAGAACCATGACTGAGGATAAGGCTGCAATAAGAACCATGACTGAGGATAAGGCTGCAATAAGAACCATGACTGAGGATAAGGCTGCAGTAAGAACCATGACTGAGGATAAGGCTGAGGATAAGGCTGTAGTAAGAACCATGACTGAGGATAAGGCTGCAATAAGAACCATGACTGAGGATAAGGCTGCAATATAGACCGTGACTGAGGATAAGGCTGCAATAAGGACCATGACTGAGGAGAAGGCTGAGGATAAGGCTGTAGTAAGAACCATGACTGAGGATAAGGCTGCAATATGGACTGTGACTGAGGGTAAGGCTGCAATAAGAACCATGACTGAGGATAAGGCTGCACTATGGACCGTGACTGAGGATAAGGCTGCAATATGGACCGTGACTGAGGAGAAGGCTGAGGATAAGGCTGCAATAAGAACCATGACTGAGGATAAGGCTGCAATATGGACCGTGACTGAGGATAAGGCTGAGGATAAGGCTGTAGTAAGAACCATGACTGAGGATAAGGCTGCAATAAGAACCATGACTGAGGATAAGGCTGCAGTAAGAACCATGACTGAGGATAAGGCTGAGGATAAGGCTGTAGTAAGAACCATGACTGAGGATAAGGCTGCAATAAGAACCATGACTGAGGATAAGGCTGCAATATAGACCTTGACTGAGGATAAGGCTGCAATAAGGACCATGACTGAGGAGAAGGCTGCAATATGGACCATGACTGAGGAGAAGGCTGCAGTTGGATGCAGTTATTTTTCTTACCCAGAAGATGTCGCTCTAACATCGTTTATTTATTAATATTTTTTTTTAACCTTTATTTAACCAAGGCAAGTCAGTTAAGAACAAATTCTTATTTACAATTACAGCCGACCGGGGAACAGTGGGTTAACTGGCCTGGGAACAGTGGGTTAACTGGCCTGGGAACAGTGGGTTAACTGCCTTGTTCGGGGTCAGAACGACAGATTTTTTTTACCTTGTCAGCTCAGGGATTCGATCCAGCAACCTTTCGGTTACTGGCACAACGCTCTAACCACCAGGCTACCTGCCACCTCTACACTCTAACCACTGCCTGTGCCATTAAACCCCTACAACTCATCCAGAACGCCGCAGCCCGTCTGGTGTTCAACCTTCCCAAGTTCTCTCACGTCACCCCGCTCCTCCGCTCTCTCCACTGGCTTCCAGTTGAAGCTCGCATCCGCTACAAGACCATGGTGCTTGCCTACGGAGCTGTGAGGGGAACGGCACCAGTACCTCCAGGCTCTGATCAGGCCCTACACCCAAACAAGGGCACTGCGTCATCCACCTCTGGCCTGCTCGCCTCCCTACCACTGAGGAAGTACAGCTCCCACTCAGCCCAGTCAAAATTGTTCGCTGCTCTGCCCCCCACGGTGGAACAAACTCCTCACGACGCCAGGACAGCGGAGTCAATCACCACCTTCCGGAGACACCTGAAACCCCACCTCTTTATTAAGGAATACCTAGGATAATCCCTCTCACCCCCCTTAAGATTTAGATGCACTATTGTAAAGTGACTGTTCCACTGGATGTCATAAGGTGAATGCACCAATTTGTAAGTCGCTCTGGATAAGAGCGTCTGCTAAATGACTTAAATGTAATGTAATGTAAATGTAACCACTAGGCTACCCTGCCACCTCTACACTCTAACCACTAGGCTACCTACCACCTCTACACTCTAACCACTAGGCTACCTACCACCTCTACACTCTAACCACTAGGCTACCCTGCCTCCTCTACACTCTAACCACTAGGCTACCCTGCAACCTCTACACTCTAACAACTAGGCTACCCTACCACCTCTACACTAACCACTAGGCTACCCTGCCGCCTCTACACTCTAACCACTAGGCTACCCTGCCACCTCTACACTCTAACCACTAGGCTACCTGCCACCTCTACACTCTAACCACTAGGCTACCTGCCACCTCCACACTCTAACCACTAGGCTACCTGCCACATCTACACTCTAACCACTAGGCTACCTGCCTCATCTAACCACTAGGCTACCTGCCACCTCTACACTCTAACCACTAGGCTACCTGCCACCTCTACACTCTAACCACTAGGCTACCTACCACC
>NC_060184.1:82005190-82007690 GCF_021184085.1 Oncorhynchus gorbuscha
TCCTATTGAGGCTGTATAGTCACACCAGTCCATATTGAGGCTGTATAGTCACACCAGTCCTGTTGAGGCTGTATAGTCACACCAGTCATATTGAGGCTGTATAGTCACACCAGTCATATTGAGGCTGTATAGTCACACCAGTCCTGTTGAGGCTGTATAGTCACACCAGTCCATATTGAGGCTGTATAGTCACACCAGTCCATATTGAGGCTGTATAGTCACACCAGTCCATATTGAGGCTGTATAGTCACACCAGTCATATTGAGGCTGTATAGTCACACAGCAGTACCATCTATGTAAATAAGGTTTGGATACACCAGTGTCCTGCATATGATTTACAGTTAACCTGCTAAGGATTAACAAGGGCCCGTAAGCATCTGTCCGAGTGCCTGTTTATCCTCTAAGAGGGTCCTTCTGGGTCCTCTGGTCAGCTCATCACACTAATGACCCAGCAGCCATACTGGAGATGGGTTCTCTACTAATCAACCTAAAGCTGGGGTGGAGGAAGGGAGGGAGGGAGGTCAATAGGTGGTCCCCTATGGTGAGGCCTTGATGCCTCTGCCTAACACTTCAATCTAACACCGTTCCTCATAATGGCTCAGCTTCTACAGTAGTCTGGAACAACGTTATCCTCTATTCCTGCTGCTGACAGAGATGATCCATTAACACCTCCTCTTTCATTCCTCCCTCCATCTTGGGCCTGCCCTCCTCTCCTTCAGTCCTCCCTCCATCTTGGGCCTGTCCTCTCCTTCATTCCTCCCTCCATCTTGGGCCTGCCCTCCTCTCCTTCATTCCTCCCTCCATCTTGGGCCTGTCCTCTCCTTCATTCCTCCCTCCATCTTGGGCCTGCCCTCCTCTCCTTAATTCCTCCCTCCATCTTGGGCCTGCCCTCCTCTCCTTCATTCCTCCCTCCATCTTGGGCCTGTCCTCTCCTTCAGTCCTCCCTCCATCTTGGGCCTGTCCTCTCCTTCATTCCTCCCTCCATCTTGGGCCTGTCCGCTCCTTCATTCCTCCCTCCATCTTGGGCCTGCCCTCCTCTCCTTCATTCCTCCCTCCATCTTGGGCCTGTCCTCTCCTTCATTCCTCCCTCCATCTTGGGCCTGTCCTCTCCTTCATTCCTCCCTCCATCTTGGGCCTGTCCTCCTCCTTCATTCCTCCCTCCATCTTGGGCCTGCCCTCCTCTCCTTCAGTCCTCCCTCCATCTTGGGCCTGTCCTCTCCTTCATTCCTCCCTCCATCTTGGGCCTGCCCTCCTCTCCTTCATTCCTCCCTCCATCTTGGGCCTGCCCTCCTCTCCTTCATTCCTCCCTCCATCTTGGGCCTGCCCTCCTCTCCTTCATTCCTCCCTCCATCTTGGGCCTGCCCTCCTCTCCTTCATTCCTCCCTCCATCTTGGGCCTGCCCTCCTCTCCTTCAGTCCTCCCTCCATCTTGGGCCTGTCCTCTCCTTCAGACCTCCTTCCATCTTGGGCCTGCCCTCTCTCACACACACACACACACACACACACACACACACACACACACACACACACACACACACACACACACACACACACACACACACACACACACGCACACGCACACGCACACGCACACGCACACGCACACGCACACACACACAGACACACACACACACACACGCACACACAGACACACACAGACACACACACACACAGACACACACACACACACAGACACACAAACACAGACATACAGGCACACAGACACACACACAGACACACACACACACAGACACACACACACACACACAGACATACAGGCACACAGACACACACAGACACACACACACACACAGACACACACACACACACACAGTTACCACCATCCTCACCTCCCCAATCCTCGTAACAATTGTCCGACTGTATTGATTCTGTCCTGTAATCATTGACAGTGAAATCCCAACATGTTACCCCCAGGCTCCATCCCAAATGGTTTCCTATAGGGCTCTGGTCCAAAGTAGGGAACTAGATAGGGAACAGAGTGCTATTTGGGGCACGCCTTACTGTTAATGTGGAGGGCAAACTGTCCCGTGTAGTAGCAGCTACCACCTCTATTCTCGGCTGACTGCTCTGTCCCAATAAATAATGACCAATCAATAAATAAACCAATTCATTCATTGACCCAAATGACACAAAGGGTTGAAATGAGAGTGGTTTTGGTTGTGTTCGCTGAGGCACGAGTTGGACAGAGGAGTGTTTGCTTTAAAGAGTCGTATAAAAGTTGACCTCCTTTGTAGCGCACCACGTTTCCTGCTTCCTGCTTCCTGCTTCCTGCTGGAACTTAGCTTACTGTCACTTGGCTAATTGTCCTCCTTTCACCGTTCTATTGTGGCACAGCTCACTACTGCTGTGTGTGAAGGTGGTGAAAGGGCAAGGATTTGGTGTCGACAGCCACTTTGGAGGAGGGGGGAGAGGAGGAGGAGGAGAGGAGGAGGGGGAGAGGAGGGGGAGGGGAGAGGAGCAGGGGAAGTGAGGAGGAGGAG
>NC_060184.1:82012243-82027377 GCF_021184085.1 Oncorhynchus gorbuscha
GGCGAGACTAAATGTTTAAGTGACATTGAAAGGGTTAGTAGGTAACAGGCTCACTGGTTTGAGTTGTGTCAAGAACTGCAACACTACTGGGGTTTTCACGCTCAACAGTTTCCTGTGTGTATCAAGAATGGTCCACCACCCAAAGGACATCCAGTCGACTTGACACATCTTTGGAAAGATTAGAGTCAACATGGGGCCAGCATCCCTGTGGAACGCTCGCCAACACCTTGTAGAGTTAACAATGGCCAGCATCCCTGTGGAACGCTTGCTAACACCTTGTAGAGTCAACATGGACCAGCATCCCTGTGGAACGCTTGCCAACACCTTGTAGAGTCAACATGGACCAGCATCCCTGTGGAACGCTTGCCAACACCTTGTAGAGTTAACAATGGCCAGCATCCCTGTGGAACGCTTGCTAACACCTTGTAGAGTCAACATGGACCAGCATCCCTGTGGAACGCTTGCCAACACCTTGTAGAGTCAACATGGACCAGCATCCCTGTGGAACACTTTCGACACCTTGTAGAGTCCCACGCCCCCGACGAATTGAAGCTGTTCTGACAACAAAAATAATTCCTAATGTTTTGTACAATCTGTGTATAATCTCCTCAAACATGCAATTGCCAACACCTTGTAGAGTTAAGATGGGCCAGCATCCCTGTGGAACGTTTGCCGCAGAATGGTGAACTAAACGACGGAGAGTTTTGACTGTGTGTGATAGTAGATTGCTTCTTGTGTAAATATTTTCTGTCTGGATTTTAATGATTTGTATAATTTAATTTATTTTTTGTATAATTTAATTATTATTATTTTTTTTTTTTTACCTTTATTTAACCAGGCAAGTCAGTTAAGAACATGTTCTTATTTTCAATGACAGCCTGGGAACAGTGGGTTAACTGCCTGTTCAGGGGCAGAACGACAGATTTGTCACATATTTTAATAATAGAAGGATACATTTGGAGGTTGAATTGCAGTGACTCAAATCTGTAGCCTATCAAACCAAATCAAAGCAAATTGTATTAGTCACATGCGCCGAATGCAACAGGTGTATTTGACCTTACAGTGAAATGCTGAATACAACAGGTGTAGTAGACCTTACAGTGAAATGCTGAATACAACAGGTGTAGTAGACCTTACAGTGAAATGCTGAATACAACAGGTGTAGTAGACCTTACAGTGAAATGCTGAATACAACAGGTGTAGTAGACCTTACAGTGAAATGCTGAATACAACAGGTGTAGTAGATCTTACAGTGAAATGCTGAATACAACAGGTGTAGTAGACCTTACAGTGAAATGCTGAATACAACAGGTGTAGTAGACCTCACAGTGAAATGCTGAATACAACAGGTGTAGTAGACCTCACAGTGAAATGCTGAATACAACAGGTGTAGTAGACCTTACAGTGAAATGCTGAATAAAACAGGTGTAGTAGACCTTACAGTGAAATGCTGAATACAACAGGTGTAGTAGACCTCACAGTGAAATGTTGAATACAACAGGTGTAGTAGACCTTACAGTGAAATGCTTACTTACAAGACGCTTACAAACAATGCAGTTTAAAAAATATAAATAAGAATAAGAAATAAAAGTTACAAGTAATTAAAGAGCAGCAGTAAAATAATAAAAGCGAGACTATATACAGGGGGTACCGGTACAGAGTCAATGTGGAGGCTATATACAGGGGGTACCGGTACAGAGTCAATGTGGAGGCTATATACAGGGGGTACTGGTACAGAGTCAATGTGGAGGCTATATACAGGGGGTACCGGTACAGAGTCAATGTGAGGCTATATACAGGGGTACCGGTACAGAGTCAATGTGGAGGCTATATACAGGGGGTACCGGTACAGAGTCAATGTGGAGGCTATATACAGGGGGTACTGGTACAGAGTCAATGTGGAGGCTATATACAGGGGGTACCGGTACAGAGTCAATGTGGAGGCTATATACAGGGGGTACCGGTACAGAGTCAATGTGGAGGCTATATACAGGGGTGCCAGTACAGAGTCAATGTGGAGACTATATACAGGGGGTACCCTCGGTACAGAGTCAATGTGGAGACTATATACAGGGGGTACTGCACAGAGTCAATGTGGAGACTATATACAGGGGGTACCGGTACAGAGTCAATGTGGAGGCTATATACAGGGGGTACCGGTACAGAGCCAATGTGGAGACTATATACAGGGGTACGGTACAGAGTCAATGTGAAGGCTATATACAGGGGGTACCGGTACAGAGTCAATGTGGAGGCTATATACAGGGGTACCGGTACAGAGTCAATGTGGAGGCTATATACAGGGGGTACCCGGTACAGAGTCAATATGGAGGCTATATACAGGGGTACGGTACAGAGTCAATGTGGAGGCTATATACAGGGGTACCGGTACAGAGTCAATGTGGAGGCTATATACAGGGGGTACCGGTACAGAGTCAATGTGGAGGCTATATACAGGGGGTACCGGTACAGAGTCAATGTGGAGGCTATATAACGGGGGGTACCGGTACAGAGTCAATGTGGAGGCTATATACAGGGGGTACCAGTACAGAGTCAATGTGGAGGCTATATACAGGGGGTACCGGTACAGAGTCAATGTGGAGGCTATATACAGGGGGTACCGGTACAGACTCAATGTGAGGCTATATACAGGGGGTACCGGTACAGAGTCAATGTGGAGGCTATATACAGGGGGTGCCAGTACAGAGTCAATGTGGAGACTATATACAGGGGGTACCGGTACAGAGTCAATGTGGAGACTATATACAGGGGTACCCAGTGCAGAGTCAATGTGGAGACTATATACAGGGGGTACCGGTACAGAGTCAATGTGGAGGCTATATACAGGGGGTGCCAGTACAGAGTCAATGTGGAGACTATATACAGGGGGTACCTGTACAGAGTCAATGTGGAGGCTATATACAGGGGGTACCGGTACAGAGTCAATGTGGAGGCTATATACAGGGGGTACCGGTACAGAGTCAATGTGGAGGCTATATACAGGGGGTACCGGTACAGAGTCAATGTGGAGGCTATATACAGGGGGTACTGGTACAGAGTCAATGTGGAGGCTATATACAAGGGTACCGGTACAGAGTCAATGTGGAGGCTATATACAGGGGGTACCGGTACAGAGTCAATGTGGAGGCTATATACAGGGGGTACCGGTACAGAGTCAATGTGGAGGCTATATACAGGGGTACCGCACAGAGTCAATGTGGAGGCTATATACAGGGGGGTACTGGTACAGAGTCAATGTGGAGGCTATATACAGGGGTACCGGTACAGAGTCAATGTGGAGGCTATATACAGGGGGTACCTGTACAGAGTCAATGTGAGGCTATATACAGGGGGTACCACAGAGTCAATGTGGAGGTTATATACAGGGGGTACTGGTACAGAGTCAATGTGAGGCTATATACAGGGGTACTGGTACAGAGTCAATGTGGAGGCTATATACAGGGGTACTGGTAATAGAGTCAATGTGGAGGCTATATACAGGGTGTTACGGTACAGAGTCAATGTGGAGGCTATATACAGGGGGTACCTGTACAGAGTCAATGTGGAGGCTATATACAGGGGGTACTGGTGCAGAGTCAATGTGGAGGCTATATACAGGGGGTACCAGTACAGAGTTAATGTGGAGGCTATATACAGGGGGTACCGGTACAGAGTCAATGTGGAGGCTATATACAGGGGGTGCCAGTACAGAGTCAATGTGGAGACTATATACAGGGGGTACCGGTACAGAGTCAATGTGGAGGCTATATACAGGGGGTACCGGTACAGAGTCAATGTGGAGGCTATATACAGGGGGTACCGGTACAGAGTCAATGTGGAGGCTATATACAGGGGGTGCCAGTACAGAGTCAATGTGGAGGCTATATACAGGGGTACCAGTACAGAGTCAATGTGGAGGCTATATACAGGGGGGGGTACCGGTACAGAGTCAATGTGGAGGCTATATACAGGGGGTACCGGTACAGAGTCAATGTGGAGGCTATATACAGGGGGTACTGGTACAGAGTCAATGTGGAGGCTATATACAGGGGGTACCGGTACAGAGTCAATGTGGAGGCTATATACAGGGGGTACCTGTACAGAGTCAATGTGAGGCTATATACAGGGGGTACCGGTACAGAGTCAATGTGGAGGCTATATACAGGGGGTACTGGTACAGAGTCAATGTGGAGGCTATATACAGGGGGTACTGGTACAGAGTCAATGTGGAGGCTATATACAGGGGGTACCGGTACAGAGTCAATGTGGAGGCTATATACAGGGGGTACTGGTACAGAGTCAATGTGGAGGCTATATACAGGGTATTACAGAGTCAATGTGGAGGCTATATACAGGGGGTACCGGTACAGAGTCAATGTGGAGGCTATATACAGGGGGTACTGGTACAGAGTCAATGTGGAGGCTATATACAGGGTATTACAGAGTCAATGTGGAGGCTATATACAGGGGGTACCGGTACAGAGTCAATGTGGAGGCTATATACAGGGGGTACCGGTACAGAGTCAATGTGGAGGCTATATACAGGGGGTACCGGTACAGAGTCAATGTGGAGGCTATATACAGGGGGTACTGGTACAGAGTCAATGTGGAGGCTATATACAGGGGGTACCGGTACAGAGTCAATGTGGAGGCTATATACAGGGGGTACCGGTACAGAGTCAATGTGGAGGCTATATACAGGGGGTGCCAGTACAGAGTCAATGTGGAGACTATATAGAGGGGGTACCGGTACAGAGTCAATGTGGAGGCTATATACAGGGGGTGCCAGTACAGAGTCAATGTGGAGACTATATACAGGGGGTACCGGTACAGAGTCAATGTGGAGACTATATACAGGGGGTACCGGTACAGAGTCAATGTGGAGACTATATACAGGGGGTACCGGTACAGAGTCAATGTGGAGGCTATATACAGGGGGTACCGGTACAGAGCCAATGTGGAGACTATATACAGGGGGTACCGGTACAGAGTCAATGTGAAGGCTATATACAGGGGGTACCGGTACAGAGTCAATGTGGAGGCTATATACAGGGGGTACCGGTACAGAGTCAATGTGGAGGCTATATACAGGGGGTACCGGTACAGAGTCAATATGGAGGCTATATACAGGGGGTACCGGTACAGAGTCAATGTGGAGGCTATATACAGGGGTACCGGTACAGAGTCAATGTGGAGGCTATATACAGGGGGTACCGGTACAGAGTCAATGTGGAGGCTATATACAGGGGTACCGGTACAGAGTCAATGTGGAGGCTATATACAGGGGGTACCGGTACAGAGTCAATGTGGAGGCTATATACAGGGGGTACCAGTACAGAGTCAATGTGGAGGCTATATACAGGGGGTACTGGTACAGAGTCAATGTGGAGACTATATACAGGGGGTACCGGTACAGAGTCCATGTGGAGGCTATATACAGGGGGTACCGGTACAGAGTCAATGTGGAGGCTATATACAGGGGGTACCGGTACAGAGTCAATGTGGAGGCTATATACAGGGGGTACCGGTACAGAGTCAATGTGGAGGCTATATACAGGGGGTATCGGTACAGAGTCAATGTGGAGGCTATATACAGGGGGTAC
This sequence comes from Oncorhynchus gorbuscha, assembly GCF_021184085.1. Taxonomy (NCBI): domain Eukaryota; kingdom Metazoa; phylum Chordata; class Actinopteri; order Salmoniformes; family Salmonidae; genus Oncorhynchus; species Oncorhynchus gorbuscha. Next base: position 82,017,847 of record NC_060184.1, read on the forward strand.
TGGTACAGAGTCAATGTGGAGGCTATATACAGGGGGTACCGGTACAGAGTCAATGTGGAGGCTATATACAGGGGGTACCTGTACAGAGTCAATGTGAGGCTATATACAGGGGGTACCGGTACAGAGTCAATGTGGAGGCTATATACAGGGGGTACTGGTACAGAGTCAATGTGGAGGCTATATACAGGGGGTACTGGTACAGAGTCAATGTGGAGGCTATATACAGGGGGTACTGGTACAGAGTCAATGTGGAGGCTATATACAGGGTGTTACGGTACAGAGTCAATGTGGAGGCTATATACAGGGGGTACCTGTACAGAGTCAATGTGGAGGCTATATACAGGGGGTACTGGTGCAGAGTCAATGTGGAGGCTATATACAGGGGGTACCAGTACAGAGTTAATGTGGAGGCTATATACAGGGGGTACCGGTACAGAGTCAATGTGGAGGCTATATACAGGGGGTGCCAGTACAGAGTCAATGTGGAGACTATATACAGGGGGTACCGGTACAGAGTCAATGTGGAGGCTATATACAGGGGGTACCGGTACAGAGTCAATGTGGAGGCTATATACAGGGGGTACCGGTACAGAGTCAATGTGGAGGCTATATACAGGGGGTGCCAGTACAGAGTCAATGTGGAGGCTATATACAGGGGGTACCAGTACAGAGTCAATGTGGAGGCTATATACAGGGGTACCGGTACAGAGTCAATGTGGAGGCTATATACAGGGGGTACCGTACAGAGTCAATGTGGAGGCTATATACAGGGGTACTGGTACAGAGTCAATGTGGAGGCTATATACAGGGGGGTACCGGTACAGAGTCAATGTGGAGGCTATATACAGGGGGTACCTGTACAGAGTCAATGTGAGGCTATATACAGGGGGTACCGGTACAGAGTCAATGTGGAGGCTATATACAGGGGGTACTGGTACAGAGTCAATGTGGAGGCTATATACAGGGGTACTGGTACAGAGTCAATGTGGAGGCTATATACAGGGGTACTGGTACAGAGTCAATGTGGAGGCTATATACAGGGTATTACGGTACAGAGTCAATGTGGAGGCTATATACAGGGGTACCGGTACAGAGTCAATGTGGAGGTTATATACAGGAGGTACCAGTACAGAGTCAAGGTGGAGGCTATATACAGGGGTACCGATACAGAGTCAATGTGGAGGCTATATACAGGGTGTACCGGTACAGAGTCAATGTGGAGGCTATATACAGGAGGTACCAGTACAGATTCAATGTGGAGGATATATACAGGGGATACGAGTACAGAGTCAATGTGGAGGCTATATACAGGGGGTACCAGTACAGAGTCAATGTGGAGGCTATATACAGGGGTACCGGTACAGAGTCAATGTGGAGGCTATATACAGGGGGTACCGGTACAGAGTCAATGTGGAGGCTGTATACAGGGGGTACTGGTACAGAGTCAACGTGTGGCGGCACCGGTTAGTCGAGGTAATTGAGGTAATAGATACATGTAGGTACAGTTATTAAAGTGGCTACGCATAGATAATAACAGAGAGTAGCAGCGGTATGAAAGGGGGGGTCAATGCGAAAAGACTGGGTAGCCATTTGATTAGATGTTCAGGAGTCTTATGGCTCGAGGGTAGAAGCTGTTTAGAAGCTTCTAGGACCTAGACTTGGCACTCCGGTACCGCTTGCCGGCGGTAGCAGAGAGAACAGTCTATGACCAGGGTGGCTGGAGTCTTTGACCATTTTTCACGGCCTTCCTCTGACACTAAAGTTTTTTTTTCCCTCTGGTTGCACATTTAACATGCTGATAGAAATTTTATAAAAACATATTTAAATTTCCCTGCATTAAAGTTTCCGGCCACTAGGGACGCCACCTCTGTTTTACAGCTCATTGAGTGCGGTCTTAATGCCAGCATCGGTCTGTGGTGGTATGTAGACGGCTACAAAGAAATACAGACGTAAACTCTCTAGGTAGATAGTGTGGTCTACAGCTTATCATGAGATACTCTAACTCAGGTGAGCGAAACCTCGAGACTTCCTTAGATATCGTGCACCAGCTGTTATTTACAAAAAACACATAGTCCGCCGCCCCTTGTTTTACCAGATGCTGCTATTCTATCCTGCTGGTACAGCGTATAACGTATAGTGTCGTTGTTCAGCCACAACTCCGTGAAGTATAAGATGTTACAGTTTTTATTGTGGCGTTGGTAGTTTAATCTTCCTCGTAGGTCATCGATTTTATTTTCCAATGATTGCACGTTAGCTAGAAGAACAGAAGGCGGGGGGAGGGGGGTTTATTCTATCGACTACAAATTTTCAGAAGGCCTCCATCCTATTTTTCTCCTTCATCTCTTCGTGCAAATGACAGGGATTTGGGCCTGTTCCCGGGAAAGCAGTGTGTCCTTCAACGTCGGGCTCATCAGACTCGTTAAATGGGGAAAAAAAGAAGCTTCTTCCAGTTCGTGAGTAATCGCTGTTCTGATGTCCTGAAGTTGTTTTCAGTCATAAGCGATGGTAGCAGCAACATCATGTACAAAATACGTTTTTAAAAATAAGTTACAATACAATGCAAAGAAAACAAAGATAAAAACACAATTGGTTGGGAACATGTAAAACATCAGCCATCTTCTCCAGCCCCATCAGAACGCCACAGTATATCAGTGGTATAATGAGTAGCCTAGCTAATTAAGATAAACAGGGTGGCCTGGCCTAGCCTATCATTGGTATACTGAGTAGCCTAGCTAATTCAGATAAACAGGATGGCCTGTAGCCTATCATTGGTATAGTGAGTAGCCTAGCTAATTCAGATAAACAGGGTGGCCTGTAGCCTATCATTGGTATAGTGAGTAGCCTAGCTAATTCAGATAAACAGGGTGGCCTGTAGCCTATCATTGGTATAGTGAGTAGCCTAGCAAATTCAGATAAACAGGGTGGTCTGTAGCCTATCATTGGTATAGTGAGTAGCCTAGCTAATTCAGATAAACAGGGTGGCCTGTAGCCTATCGAAGAAAATGTGAGCATCAAACTACATCCTCGTTAAATTGCTATTCTCAAGGAGTAACAGTACAGTCCTACAGCCGCTCGTATTCTCTATTGATCTTCTTCGTGGAGAGAGGAAGTGCTTTCTTGGCTTTCTTATCCCATCACTAAGCTTGAAGTCTAAGCTCTCAGAGAAAATTACCTATCATCACTGCGGTCATTGGAGGCTATAGCTCGCCGGTTTGGACCTACGCTAAGCACCCAAGAAGCAAAAAATGGCAACTGCTACCATGCCCAAAGTATACGACTGTGTTGGCTCAGCGCTGGAAAGAGAGAGGAGATACGAAGCACATTCGTTTTCTTTGGCTTTCTTATCCTCTTCATACTTTATTTACATTCGTTCAAGAAGCAGCTTCTAGAACAATCCGAAGAGGTTGACGAGGGAGCACAGAGCAAGGAAATGACAGCACGGTCATGAAGAAGACAGACATGAAAACACCTCTTTCCCCCTCAGGAGGCTGAAAACATTTGTCATGTTCCCCTCAGATACTCAAAAACGTTCTACGGCTGCACCATTGCAAGCATGTTGACGGGAATGTGTCACTGCCTGGGACAGGTTGGTAACTGCTTGACACCAGACCGCAAGGTATCGCTACAGAAGGTAGTGCGGCCATCCAGGACCCTATACCTGGCGGTGTCAGTGCGGTGTCAGTGGAAGGCTCTAAAAATGATCAAAGATTCCAACCACCTAAGTTCTCTCTGCTACCGCACGAAAAGTCTGGAACCAACAGGACCCTGAACAGCTTCTACCCCCAAGCCATAAGACTGATAAATACCTAGTTAAATAGTTAACCAAATAGCTACCTGGAGAATCTGCATCAACCCTTTTTGCACTAAGTCTTTGACTCATCACGTCCACTGCTGTTATTGTTTATTATCTATCCTGTTGCCTAGTCACTTTACCCTACTCATATGTACATACCTAACTCAAATACCTCGTACCCCTGCACATTGACTCAGTACTGGTAGCCCGTGTATGTAGTCAAGTTATCATTACATATGTACCTGTCTACCTCAGTTACCTGGTACCCTGCACATTGACTCAGTACTGGTAGCCTGTGTATGTAGTCAAGTTATCATTATACAGTGCCTTGCGAAGTATTCGGCCCCCTTGAACTTTGCGACCTTTTGCCACATTTCAGGCTTCAAACATAAAGATATAAACTGTATTGTCATGTTTGTCATTTATTGTCATGTCTTGTCCCTGTGCTCCCCATGCTATTCGTTTCCCTCTGCTGGTCTTGTTTGGTTCTATCCTCTCTCCCCCTCCCTCTCTCACTCTCTCGCTCTCTCTTCTCTCTGTCGTTCCGTTCCTGCTCCCAGCTGTTCCTATTCCCCTAATCATCATTTAGTCTTCCCACACCTGTTCCCGATCCTTTCCCCTGATTAGACTCCCTATTTATTCCTTTGTGATCCGTTCCTGTTCCATCGGTTCCTTGTTTTGTATTCCATGCTGTGATTGCGTTTCGCCCTGTCCTGTCGTGTTTTTTGCCGTGATTGTGTATCACCCTGTCCTGTCGTGTTTTGTGCCTTCTTCAGACGCTGCGTGTGAGCAGGTGTCTCAGTCGACTACGGCCTGCGCCTACCCGAAGCGACCTGCAGTCTGTGGCCGCTTCTCCAGTTGTTTTCCCTCTACAAATCTAGAGGATTTCAGTTATTCCGTTTTGAACATTAATAAACTCTGTTTCTGTTAAGTCGCGTTTGGGTCCTCTTTCACCTGCATGACAGAAGGAACCGATCAAAGAATGGACCCAGCGACTTCAGACGCTCGTTACACTGCCGTCGAGATCCAAGGAGCCATGCTCGGCAGACACGAGCAGGAATTGTCCGCTGCTCGCCAGGCCGTGGAAAACCTGGCTGCTCAGGTTTCCGACCTCTCTGGACAGTTCCAGAGTCTACGTCTCGTGCCACCTGTTACTTCCTGGCCTGCCGAGCCTCCAGAACCTAGGGTTAATAACCCACCTTGCTACTCCGGGCAGCCCACTGAGTGCCGCTCCTTTCTCACGCAGTGTGAGATTGTGTTCTCTCTCCAACCCAACACATACTCTAGAGAGAGAGCTCGGGTTGCTTACGTCATTTCACTCCTCACTGGCCGGGCTCGAGAATGGGGCACAGCTATCTGGGAGGCAAGGGCTGTTTGCTCTAACGATTTCCAGAACTTTAAAGAGGAGATGATTCGGGTTTTTGACCGTTCAGTTTTGGTGGGGAGGCTTCTAGGGCCCTGGCTTCCTTATGCCAAGGTGAACGGTCCATAACGGATTATTCCATTGAGTTTCGCACTCTTGCTGCCTCTAGTGAGTGGAACGAGCCGGCGCTGCTCGCTCGTTTTCTGGAGGGACTCCACGCTGTGGTTAAGGATGAGATTCTCTCCCGGGAGGTTCCTTCAGATGTGGACTCTTTGATTGCTCTCGCCATCCGCATAGAACGACGGGTAGATCTTCGTCACCGGGCTCGTGGAAGAGAGCTCGCATCAACGGTGTTTCCCTGCTCCGCATCGCAACCATCTCCCTCCTCTGGCTTTGAGACTGAGCCCATGCAGCTGGGAGGGATTCGCATCTCGAATAAGGAGAGGGAACGGAGGATCACCAACCGCCTGTGCCTCTATTGTGGAGTTGCTGGACATTTCGTTAATTCATGTCCAGTAAAAGCCAGAGCTCATCTGTAAGCGGAGGGCTACAGGTGAGCGCAACTACTCAAGTCTCTCCATCAAAGTCCTGTACTACTTTGTCGGTCCACCTACGCTGGACCGGTTCGGGCGCTACATGTAGTGCCTTGATAGACTCTGGGGCTGAGGGTTGTTTCATGGACGAAGCATGGGTTCGGAAACATGACATTCCTTTCAGAGAGTTAGATAAGCCTACGCCCATGTTCGCCTTAGATGGTAGTCATCTTCCCAGTATCAGATTTGAGACACTACCTTTAACCCTCACAGTATCTGGTAACCACAGTGAGACTATTTCTTTTTTGATTTTCCGTTCACCGTTTACACCTGTTGTTTTGGGTCATCCCTGGCTAGTATGTCATAATCCTTCTATTAATTGGTCTAGTAATTCTATCCTATCCTGGAACGTTTCTTGTCATGTGAAGTGTTTAATGTCTGCCATCCCTCCCGTTTCTTCTGTCCCTACTTCTCAGGAGGAACCTGGCGATTTGACAGGAGTGCCGGAGGAATATCATGATCTGCGCACGGTCTTCAGTCGGTCCCGAGCCAACTCCCTTCCTCCTCACCGGTCGTATGATTGTAGTATTGATCTCCTTCCGGGGACCACTCCTCCTCGAGGTAGACTATACTCTCTGTCGGCTCCCGAACGTAAGGCTCTCGAGGATTATTTGTCTGTGTCTCTTGACGCCGGTACCATAGTGCCTTCTTCCTCTCCGGCCGGGGCGGGGTTCTTTTTGTTAAGAAGAAGGACGGTACTCTGCGCCCCTGCGTGGATTATCGAGGCTGAATGACATAACGGTTAAGAATCGTTATCCGCTTCCCCTTATGTCATCAGCCTTCGAGATTCTGCAGGGAGCCAGGTGCTTTACTAAGTTGGACCTTCGTAACGCTTACCATCTCGTGCGCATCAGAGAGGGGGACGAGTGGAAAACGGCGTTTAATACTCCGTTAGGGCATTTTGAGTACCGGGTTCTGCCGTTCGGTCTCGCCAATGCGCCAGCTGTTTTTCAGGCATTAGTTAATGATGTTCTGAGAGACATGCTGAACATTTTTGTTTTTGTCTATCTTGACGATATCCTGATTTTTCTCCGTCACTCGAGATTCATGTTCAGCACGTTCGACGTGTTCTACAGCGCCTTTTAGAGAATTGTCTCTACGTAAAGGCTGAGAAGTGCTCTTTTCATGTCTCCTCCGTTACTTTTCTCGGTTCCGTTATTTCCGCTGAAGGCATTCAGATGGATTCCGCTAAGGTCCAAGCTGTCAGTGATTGGCCCGTTCAAGGTCACGTGTCGAGTTGCAGCGCTTTTTAGGTTTCGCTAATTTCTATCGGCGTTTCATTCGTAATTTCGGTCAAGTTGCTGCCCCTCTCACAGCTCTTACTTCTGTCAAGACGTGTTTTAAGTGGTCCGGTTCCGCCCAGGGAGCTTTTGATCTTCTAAAAGAACGTTTTACGTCCGCTCCTATCCTCGTTACTCCTGACGTCACTAGACAATTCATTGTCGAGGTTGACGCTTCAGAGGTAGGCGTGGGAGCCATTCTATCCCAGCGCTTCCAGTCTGACGATAAGGTTCATCCTTGCGCTTATTTTTCTCATCGCCTGTCGCCATCTGAGCGCAACTATGATGTGGGTAACCGTGAACTGCTCGCCATCCGCTTAGCCCTAGGCGAATGGCGACAGTGGTTGGAGGGGGGCGACCGTTCCTTTTGTCGTTTGGACAGACCATAAGAACCTTGAGTACATCCGTTCTGCCAAACGACTTAATGCCCGTCAAGCTCGTTGGGCGTTGTTTTTCGCTCGTTTCGAGTTTGTGATTTCTTACCGTCCGGGTAGCAAGAACACCAAGCCTGATGCCTTATCCCGTCTGTTTAGTTCTTCTGTGGCTTCTACTGATCCCGAGGGGATTCTTCCTTATGGGCGTGTTGTCGGGTTAACAGTCTGGGGAATTGAAAGACAGGTTAAGCAAGCACTCACGCACACTGCGTCGCCGCGCTTGTCCTAGTAACCTCCTTTTCGTTCCTGTTTCCACTCGTCTGGCTGTTCTTCAGTGGGCTCACTCTGCCAAGTTAGCGGGTCATCCCGGTGTTCGAGGCACTCTTGCGTCTATTCGCCAGCGCTTTTGGTGGCCGACTCAGGAGCGTGACACGCGCCGTTTCGTGGCTGCCTGTTCGGACTGCGCGCAGACTAAGTCGGGTAACTCTCCTCCTGCCGGTCGTCTCAGACCGCTCCCCATTCCTTCTCGACCATGGTCTCACATTGCCTTAGACTTCATTACCGGTCTGCCTTTGTCTGCGGGGAAGACTGTGATTCTGACGGTTGTCGATAGGTTCTCTAAGGCGGCACATTTCATTCCCCTCGCTAAACTTCCTTCCGCTAAGGAGACGGCACAAATCATTATTGAGAATGTATTCAGAATTCATGGCCTCCCGTTAGACGCCGTTTCAGACAGAGGTCCGCAATTCACGTCACAGTTTTGGAGGGAGTTCTGTCGTTTGATTGGTGCGTCCGTCAGTCTCTCTTCCGGGTTTCATCCCCAGTCTAACGGTCAAGCAGAGAGGGCCAATCAGACGATTGGTCGCATACTACGCAGCCTTTCTTTCAGGAACCCTGCGTCTTGGGCAGAACAGCTCCCCTGGGCAGAATACGCTCACAATTCGCTTCCTTCGTCTGCTACCGGGTTATCTCCGTTTCAGAGTAGTCTGGGTTACCAGCCTCCTCTGTTCTCATCCCAGCTTGCCGAGTCCAGCGTTCCCTCCGCTCAAGCGTTTGTCCAACGTTGTGAGCGCACCTGGAGGAGGGTGAGGTCTGCACTTTGCCGTTACAGGGCACAGACGGTGAGAGCCGCCAATAAACGCAGGATTAAGAGTCCAAGGTATTGTTGCGGCCAGAGAGTGTGGCTTTCCACTCGCAACCTTCCTCTTACGACAGCTTCTCGTAAGTTGACTCCGCGGTTCATTGGTCCGTTCCGTGTCTCCCAGGTCGTCAATCCTGTCGCTGTGCGACTGCTTCTTCCGCGACATCTTCGTCGCGTCCATCCTGTCTTCCATGTCTCCTGTGTTAAGCCCTTTCTTCGCACCCCGTTCGTCTTCCCTCCCCCTCCCGTCCTTGTCGAGAGCGCACCTATTTACAAGGTACATAAAATTATGGACATGCGTTCTCGGGGACGGGGTCACCAATACCTAGTGGATTGGGAGGGTTACGGTCCTGAGGAGAGGAGTTGGGTTCCGTCTCGGGACGTGCTGGACCGTTCGCTCATCGATGATTTCCTCCGTTGCCGCCAGGATTCCTCCTCGAGTGCGCCAGGAGGCGCTCGGTGAGTGGGGGGTACTGTCATGTTTGTCATTTATTGTCATGTCTTGTCCCTGTGCTCCCCATGCTATTCGTTTCCCTCTGCTGGTCTTGTTTGGTTCTATCCCTCTCTCTCCCCCTCCCTCTCTCACTCTCTCGCTCTCTCTTCTCTCTGTCGTTCCGTTCCTGCTCCCAGCTGTTCCTATTCCCCTAATCATCATTTAGTCTTCCCACACCTGTTCCCGATCCTTTCCCTGATTAGACTCCCTATTTATTCCTTTGTGATCCGTTCCTGTTCCATCGGTTCCTTGTTTTGTATTCCATGCTGTGATTGCGTTTCGCCCTGTCCTGTCGTGTTTTTGCCGTGATTGTGTATCACCCTGTCCTGTCGTGTTTTGTGCCTTCTTCAGACGCTGCGTGTGAGCAGGTGTCTCAGTCGACTACGGCCTGCGCCTACCCGGCGACCTGCAGTCTGTGGCCGCTTCTCCAGTTGTTTTCCCTCTACAAATCTAGAGGATTTCAGTTATTCCGTTTTGAACATTAATAAACTCTG
>NC_060184.1:82029977-82043695 GCF_021184085.1 Oncorhynchus gorbuscha
TAGCTGTCCTCTCCGTCTGCTGCCAAGCTAGTTTGTTAAATCTGAAACAGATATTGATAGATGTGTTGCCGAACAGCCCCCTTCTGTCATCATATAGGTGTGTTTTGTATGAAGGGGTTAAGGGGTTAATCTGGTACCATGCAGCTCTCTCATGCTCGCTCACCCCCAGATCAGCCATGACGGATTCATTATTATTCCTGGTGTGGCTGGCTAGCGACCCTGCAGCTTGTAGGGGATAGGAGGAAGGAAGAAGTGAGGGGATAGGAGGAGAGGAAGAATGAGGGGACAGGAAGGAGGAGGAAGAAGTGAGGGATAGGAGGAGATGAAGAAGTGAGGGATAGGAGGAGAAGAGGAAAAGTGGGGACAAGGAAGAGAAGAGGAAGGAAATGAGGGGATAGGAGGAGATGAAGAAGTGGGGATAGGAGGAGATGAAGATAGGAGGGGACAGGGAGGAGATGAAGAAGTGAGGGGACAGGAGGAGATGAAGAAGTGAGGACAGGAGATGAAAGAGGACAGGAGGAGTGAGGGGATAGGAGGAGAGGAAGAAGTGAGGGGATAGGGAGGAGAGGAAGAGTGAGGGACAGGAGAGGAAGCAGAGTGCTTATTGGCTAATCAGTACAGAGGCCTCAATCTTCTCAAGCTTCTCTCCCCATCTTCTCTTTCACCTCCCTCCCCGCCCTCCTTTCCCCCCCGCTCCCCCCATCTCTCCTCTCCTCCCTCCTCTCTCTTCCTCTCCTCATCTCTCTCCTCACCTCTCCCCTTCCCCCTCCTCCCAACAGTAGCAGACTGCCAAACAACCATGTTTGACTAGTGAGAAGTGAGAGGGGACAGGGAGACACACCATCCTCTCAGTATTAGTGCTGCTACCTCTAAGTATTGGTCTATGTGGACAGCTTTAGGGATTAGAAGTAGAAACAGCAGACCTGACCTCTTTCAGCCGGACAAGGTTGTACTGTCGACAGACAGACAGACAGACAGACAGACAGACAGACAGACGAACCCAGACAGACAGACAGACAGACAGACAGACAGACAGACAGACAGACAAGACAGACAGACAGACAGACAGACAGACAGACAGACAGACAGACGAACAGACAGACAGACAGACAGGTTAGACAGACAGACAGACGACCAGAATGAACAGACAGACAGACAGACAGACAGACAGACAGACAGACAGACAGACAGACAGACAGACAGACAGACAGGTTAGACAGACAGACAGACAGACAGACAGACAGACAGACAGACAGACAGACAGACGAAGACAGACAGACAGACAGACGAACAGACGAACAGACAGACAGACAGACAGACAAAGACAGACAGACAAGATTGAGCAGACAGACAGACAGACAGACGAACAGACAGACGAACAGACAGACAGACAGACAGACAGACCAGACAGGTTAGACAGACGAACAGACAGACAGACAGACGAACAGACAGACAGACAGACAGACGACAGACAGACGACGACGAAGACAGACAGACGGAGCAGGCCCTCCCCCTAACCTGGTCTCTCCTGACCCTCCCTAACCTAGATCTCTCACTGACCCCCTCCCCTAACCCTGTCCCTGATATCTCCTGACCCCTCCTAACCCTGTCACTGATCTGTCCTGGCCCCTCCTAACCCTAGATCTCTCCTGACCCCTCCTAACCCTGTCCTGATATCTCCTGACCCCTCCTAACCCTGTCACTGATCTGTCCTGACCCCCTCCTAACCCTAGAATCTCTCCTGGCCCTCCCTAGCTTCAGTGATCTCTCCTGACCCCTCCCTAACCTAGATCTCTTCTGACCCCTCTAACCCTGGCCATGATATCTCTGTTCTCCTAACCCTGTCACTGATCTGTCCTGACCCCTCCTAACCCTGTCTGGTCTTTCCTGACCCCTCCCTAACCCTAGTCTCTCCCTGGCCCTCTAACCCTGGTCTCCTATCCTGACCCCTCCCAACCCTAGATATCTCTGACACCTTCTAACCCTGCTGATATCTCCTGACCCCTCCTAACCCTGTCACTGATCTCTCCTGACCCCTCCCCTAACCCTAGATCTCTCCTGACCCCTCCCTAACCCTAGATCTCTCCTGACCCCTCCCTAACCCTAGATCCCTCTGACCCCTCCTAACCTATCTATGACACCTTCTAACCCTGTCACTCTGATATCTCCCTCCCTCCCTAACCCTAGATCTCTCCTGACCTCCTGTAACCCCAGATCTTCCTGGACCCCCTCTCAATCTCTAGATCTCCTGACCTCCCTAACCCTAGATCCCTCCCCTGACCCTCTCAGACCCTAGATCCCTCCCTTGACACCTCCCTAACCCTGTGTGTGTGTGTGTGTGTGTGTGTGTGTGTGTGTGTGTGTGTGTGTGTGTGTGTGTGTGTGTGTGTGTGTGTGGTATGTGTGTGCGTGCGTGCGTGCGCGTGCGTGCGTGCGTGCGTGCGTATGCGTGCGTGCGTCGTGTGTGAGAGAAAGAGACAGGGTGAGAGAGAGAGAGAGAGAGAGAGAGAGAGAGAGAGAGAGAGAGAGAGAGAGAGAGAGAGAGAGAGAGAGAGAGAGAGAGAAAGAGAGAGAGAGACTCAAATGGGACTCAATGGTAATATATATATATCAAAATGGACTCAATGGGTAATATATACAAGTAAAATAACAGAAACACAGTGTGTCTAAACTCTGGTGTCCAAACACAGTGAGTCTAAACTCTGGTGTCCAAACACAGTGTGTCTAAACTCTGGTGTCCAAACACAGCGTGTCTAAACTCTGGTGTCCAAACACAGAGTCTAAACTCTGGTGTCCAAACACAGTGTAATCTAAACTCTGTGTCCAAACACAGTGTGTCTTAAACTCTGGTGTCCAAACACAGTGAGTCTAAACTCTGGTGTCCAAACACAGTGTGTCTAAACTCTGGTGTCCAAACACAGTGAGTCTAAACTCTGGTGTCCAAACACAGTGTGTCTAAACTCTGTGTCCAAACACAGTGTGTCTAAACTCTGGTGTCCAAACACAGTGTGTCTAAACTCTGGTGTCCAAACACAGTGTGTCTAAAACTCTGGTGTCCAAACACAGTGTGTCTAAACTCTGGTGTCCAAACACAGTGTGTCTAAATCTGGTGTCCAAACACAGTGTGTCTAAACTCTGGTGTCCAAACACAGTGTAAAAACTCTAGTGTCCAAACACAGTGTGTCTAAACTCTGGTGTCCAAACACAGTGTGTCTAAACTCTGGTGTCCAAACACAGTGTGTCAAACTCTGGTGTCCAAACACAGTGAGTCTAAACTCTGGTGTCCAAACACAGTGAGTCTAAACTCTGGTGTCCAAAACACCCAACGTTCCCCTAGACCTTCATCTGAGGACCGACTAGGCCACCTAGCCACATAATAATACACACAGGCACAAACCACCTGAGAACACAGCAGGGAAGGGCCACAGCACTCAAGGGAGTGATTGAAAAAGCTTCTTCTACTTTCCCCTTTTACAAGTGGTTATCTCCACCCTGCTACCACGAGTGACTTCCACCCCTGCTACCATACAGCGGGTTAACAAGTATTTCCCATGACTGTGCCTCAAAACCAATGTTTCCTGGCCTGGACCTGAACAGCTTCTATGACTAGGTCCAACCTGGACTAGAACAGCCCTCTATGACCAGGTCCGTGGACTAGAACAGCCTCTATGACCAGGTCCACCACTCCACCCTGGACTGAACAGCCTCTATGACCAGGTCCACCACTCCACCCTGGACTAGAACAGCCTCTATGACCAGGTCCACCACTCACCCACGGACTGAACAGCCTCTGTGGACCAGGTCCCACCACACAGGGCAGCAGCCCCTATGTCTGTGACTCTAAAGGACACTGCCTCTCAAACGAGCCCCAACAACACTTCACACAGACAACAGATCAACAGGACACCCCGCCCAGACCATGCAGACACCCTCCAAGACCTGAGGACCCTCCCTGGACATACACATAGAGGACCTGCACAGAGAGGACTTACATCCAGACCACAACACCACCAGCCACATACACCCCCACATCAACCATGCCCCACACCCCATTTAGGCCCCTGATCAGACCTATGCCCCTCCTGCCCAACCCATGCACCCCACCCCCACAAAGAGGGCCTCAACATGGAAGCCACACATACGCCCCAGGCAGTGAGCGGGCAAACAGGCCCAACTCCCCACTCTCACCTCGCCCAAGCCAATGACATGTACCAGATGCTCAGCAGGCTCTGCTCACACTTACTGGTCTGAGGACAAACCACACGACCAACAACATTGGACACTTTATGGAACACAAAGCCTTCACTATCTCATCCTGGAATATCCAAGGCCTGAGGTCATCTGCCTTTGGCCTAAAGAGCAGGAACCGGACTTCACCAAAGAAATTAGAAATACAGACATTGTCATCTAAGAAACATGGTATATAGGAGACCCTCTAGAGTTACAGAGAGCTGGTAGTCCCATCCACCACACTAACAGGTGGGTGGTATAGAGGAGACCGGACCCACTGGATTTGCCCTCTGGGTTACAGAGAGGAATGGTAGTCCCATCCACCACACTACCAGGTGGGTGGTATAGATATGACGGACCCACTAGTTTGCCCTCTAGGTTACAGAGAGCTTGGAACCATCACACCCACTACCAGGTGGGTGGTATAGAGAGATGGACCCACTTTTCTAGGTTACAGAGAGCTGAAGCAGTCCCATCACCACACTACCAGGTGGGTGGTATGAAGAGACCACTGGTTACCCTCTAGGTTACAGAGAGCTGGTAGTCCCATCCACCACACTACCGGAGTGGGGGTATAGAGGAGACGGACCCACTGGTTGCCCTCTAGGTTACAGAGAGCTGGTAGTCCCATCCACCACACTACCAGGTGGGTGGTATAGAGAGACAGGACCCACTGGTTGCCCTCTAGGTTACAGAGAGCTGGTAGTCCCATCCACCACACTACCAGGTGGGTGGTATAGAGGAGACGGACCCACTGGTTGCCCTCTAGTTTACAGAGAGCTGGTAGTCCCATCCACCACACTACCAGGTGGGTGTTATAGAGAGACGGACCACTGGTGCCCTCTAGGTTACAGAGAGCTGGTAGTCCCATCCACCACACTACCAGGTGGAGCCATTGCTAGAGAGACGGACCCACTGGTTGCCCTCTGAAGTTTGCAGAGCTGGTAGTCCCATCCACCATACCAGGTGGGTGGTATAGAGGAGACGGACCACTGGTTGCCCTCTAGGTTACAGAGAGCTGGTAATCCCATCTACCTACCAGGTAGGTGGTATAGAGAGAACGGACCCACTGGTTGCCTTCTAGGTTACAGAAGAGCTGGTAGTCCCATCCTACACTACCAGGTGTGAAACAGGGAAGGACTCAGGGAGTCATGCTAATTTGTTATAGAGCAGACCTTAATTATCACATTAAATTAATCAAAACAGAAGAATTCTACATTTGACTAAATTCAAAAGAGGAAATTATGCTAACAGAGAAAAACTTGTCCTCCTGTGTGCTACCTATATTACACCAAATCCCCATACTTTAATGAGAACAGCTACTCCATCCTGGAGGGCGTAATCATTTCCAGGCCCAGAGGACATGTGCTGATCTGTGGCGACCTAAATACCAGAACCGGACAAGAACCTGACACCCTCAACCACACAGGGGGACAAACACCTGCCTGCAGGTGGCCATTCCCTCTTTACATGCCCCCTAGGCACCAACATGACAACATAACCAATAACAAAAAAGGATTCACAACTCCTGCAGCTCATTGCATGCCAGGTGATACATAGATCAAATGACTTAAGGAGAGGACTCTATAAACCAGAGTACACCTATAGCTCTGTTGACATCCTTGGTATGTACATAGTCAATGACAGGGGACTCCTATAGTAGGTACCTATAGCTCTGTTACATCTGGGTGGTGCAGTCAACAGGCTTTGGGGACTCCTATGGTAGGTACCTATAGCTCTGTTACATCCTGGGTCTGTACACTGTCATTGGTAGGCTTCGAGGGGACTCCCCTATAATTTTTCACCTATAGCTCTGTTACATCCTGGTATGTACATAGTCAATGGTAGGCTTCAAGGGGAATCCCCTATGGTAGGTACCTATAGCTCATCTCTTGGCAGTAGTACTGTAGACTACTGTCATGACCTCGCCCAGATCTCTCAGGGCAGCCTTCACAGTCAGCCCACAACACCTCTCTCCATAGCCTTCACAGTCAGCCACTCCCCTCTCTGGACAAACCCAGAGTCTCTCAGTGCTTCACAGTCAGCCCCACTAACACCTCTCAGGCCTTCACAGTCAGCCCACTAACCTCTCTGAGCCTTCACCAGTCAGCCACTACTTGCCTCTCTGAGCCTTCACAGTCAGCCCTGCTTTCTCAGGCCTTCACAGTCCAAACCCCACTAACACCTCTCTGAGCCTTCACAGTCAGCCCCGCCTTTTCTGGGCCTTCACAGGTGGCCGCTGCTCTCTCAGAGCCTTCTCAGTCAGCCCACTAACACCTCTTCTCAGAGCCTTCACAGTCAGCCCACTAACACCTCTCTGAGCCTTCACAGTCAGCCCACTAACACCTCTCTGAGCCTTCACAGTCAGCCCACTAACACCTCTCTCAGAGCCTTCACAGTCAGCCCACTAACACCTCTCTCAGAGCCTTCACAGTCAGCCCACTAACACCTCTCTCAGAGCCTTCACAGTCAGCCCACTAACACCTCTCTCAGAGCCTTCACAGTCAGCCCACTAACACCTCTCTCAGAGCCTTCACAGTCAGCCCACTAACACCTGTCTGAGCCTTCACAGTCAGCCCACTAACACATTTACATTTACATTTACATTTAAGTCATTTAGCAGACGCTCTTATCCAGAGCGACTTCTCTCAGAGCCTTCACAGTCAGCCCACTAACACCTCTCTGAGCCTTCACAGTCAGCCCACTAACACCTCTCTGAGCCTTCACAGTCAGCCCACTAACACCTCTCTCAGACCAACCCAGAGTCTCTTAGAGCCTTCACAGTTAGCCCACTAACACCTCTCTCAGACCAACCCAGAGTCTCTTAGAGCCTTCACAGTTAGCCCACTAACACCTCTCTCAGACCAACCCAGAGTCTCTCAGAGCCTTCACAGTTAGCCCACTAACACCTCTCTCAGACCAACCCAGAGTCTCTCAGAGCCTTCACAGTTAGCCCACTAACACCTCTCTCAGACCAACCCAGAGTCTCTCAGAGCCTTCACAGTTAGCCCACTAACACCTCTCTCAGACCAACCCAGAGTATCTCAGAGCCTTCACAGTCAGCACACTAACACCTCTCTCAGACCAACCCAGAGTATCTCAGAGCCTTCACAGTCAGCACACTAACACCTCTCTCAGACCAACCCAGAGTATCTCAGAGCCTTCATAGTTAGCCCACTAACACCTCTCTCAGACCAACCCAGTGTATCTCAGAGCCTTCACAGTCAGCACACTAACACCTCTCTCAGACCAACCCAGAGTATCTCAGAGCCTTCACAGTCAGCACACTAACACCTCTCTCTGAGCCTTCACAGTCAGCACACTAACACCTCTCTCTGAGCCTTCACAGTCAGCACACTAACACTCTCTCTGAGCCTTCACAGTCAGCACACTAACACCTCTCTCTGAGCCTTCACAGTCAGCACACTAACACCTCTCTCTGAGCCTTCACAGTCAGCCCACTAACACCTCTCTCAGAGCCTTCACAGTCAGCCCATTAACACCTCTCTCAGAGCCTTCACAGTCAGCCCACTAACACCTCTCTCAGAGCCTTCACAGTCAGCCCATTAACACCTCTCTCAGAGCCTTCACAGTCAGCCCATTAACACCTCTCTCAGAGCCTTCACAGTCAGCCCACTAACACCTCTCTCAGACCACAGTAAAATCACAGTGTATCTGAGAAGAGTGGAACCCAACCATGAAGCATCACGGCCCAATAAATGACATGGTACAAAACAGGCCTATAGATGGAGTGCAAACAGTACAGACATCTACCAGAAAGCAATTAGTTACCAAAAAATACAATCTGTCCTGGACAACCTTTTAGCCTTAACATTAGCCTTCTTGGCTAATTTAAAGAAGCATAAGAGCAAACCAGAAATAACAGATCATGAAAAATGGTTTGATAATGATTGCAAAAATCTAAGAAAGTCATTGAGAAATATATCTAATCAAAAACACAGAGAACTAGACAACAAAAATATACTCCTTCAATATGGAGAAACACTGAAGCAATACAAAAACACACCCTAAGAACAGAAAAGGAACAGCACATTAGAAATCAGCTGGATGGAATTGAGGAATCCATAGAATCAAACCACTTCTGGGAGAATTGGAATAAATTAAACAAACCTCATCATGAGGCATTGGAAATTGAAAATGGGGATATGTGCAGAAATCACTTTACAAACCTCTACAGCAATATAACAAAGAGACCAGAATAAAACATATATACAAGACACATTACAAATCCTTGAATCAGCAGTCAAGACTATCAGAATCCTGTGGATACCCCAGTTACAGGAGAGAGGACTATCAGAATCCTGTTGATGCCTCAGTTCTTACAGAAGAAGACTATCAGAATCCTGTGATTGCCCCAGTTACAGGAGAAGACTATCAAAATCCTGTGGATACCCCCAGTTGAAGCTATCCAAGTCCTGTTGATACCTCAGTTACAGGAGGAAGACTATCAAAATCCTGTGGATACCCCAGTTACAGAAGAAGACTATCAAATCCTGTTGATACCCCAGTTACATAAGAAGATATCAGAATCCTGTGGATACCCCAGTTACAGAAGAAGACTATCAGAATCACATAATGTTGATACCCCAGGATCCCAGTTACAGGAGAAGACTATCAGAATCCTGTGGATACCCCAGTTACAGGAAGACTATCAAAATCCTGTGGATACCCCAGTTGATTACAGGAGAAGACTATCAGAATCCTGTGGATACCCCAGTTACAGAAGAAGACTATCAGACCTGGTGATACCCCAGTTGCAGGTGAAGACTATTAGAATCCTTGGATACCCCAGTTACAGAAGACTAAGAATCCTGTTGATACCCCAGTTACAGAAGCAGACTATCAGAATCCTGTTGATGCCCCAGTTACAGAAGAAGACTATCAAGTCCTGTTGATACCCCAGTTACAGGAGAAGACTATGAAATGTTCATGGATACCCCAGTTACGAAGAAGACTATCAGAATCTGTTGATACCCCAGTTACATAAGAAGACTATCAGAATCCTGTGGATACCCCAGTTACAGAAGAAGACTATCAGAATCCTGTGGATACCCCAGTTACAGGAGAAGACTATCAGAATCCTGTGGATACCCCAGTTACAGGAGAAGACTATCAGAATCCTGTTGATACCCCAGTTACAGGAGAAGACTATCAGAATCCTGTGGATACCCCAGTTACAGAAGAAGACTATCAGAATCCTGGTGATACCCCAGTTACAGGTGAAGACTATTAGAATCCTGTGGATACCCCAGTTACAGAAGAAGACTATCAGAATCCTGTTGATACCCCAGTTACAGAAGCAGACTATCAGAATCCTGTTGATGCCCCAGTTACAGAAGAATACTATCAGAATCCTGTTGATACCCCAGTTACAGGAGAAGACTATCAAAATCATGTGGATACCCCAGTTACAGAAGAAGACTATCAGAATCCTGTTGATACCCCAGTTACAGAAGAAGACTATCAGAATCCTGTTGATACCCCAGTTACAG
The DNA here is from genome assembly GCF_021184085.1 of Oncorhynchus gorbuscha. NCBI lineage: Eukaryota > Metazoa > Chordata > Actinopteri > Salmoniformes > Salmonidae > Oncorhynchus > Oncorhynchus gorbuscha. The sequence goes on from NC_060184.1 coordinate 82,039,721, forward strand.
AAGAAGACTATCAGAATCCTGTGGATACCCCAGTTACAGAAGAATACTATCAGAATCCTGTTGATACCCCAGCTACAGGAGAAGACTATCAAAATCATGTGGATACCCCAGTTACAGGTGAAGACTATTAGAATCCTGTGGATACCCCAGTTACAGAAGAAGACTATCAGAATCCTGTTGATACCCCAGTTACAGAAGCAGACTATCAGAATCCTGTTGATGCCCCAGTTACAGAAGAATACTATCAGAATCCTGTTGATACCCCAGTTACAGGAGAAGACTATCAAAATCATGTGGATACCCCAGTTACAGAAGAAGACTATCAGAATCCTGTTGATACCCCAGTTACAGAAGAAGACTATCAGAATCCTGTTGATACCCCAGTTACAGAAGAAGACTATCAGAATCCTGTGGATACCCCAGTTACAGAAGAATACTATCAGAATCCTGTTGATACCCCAGCTACAGGAGAAGACTATCAAAATCATGTGGATACCCCAGTTACAGAAGAAGACTATCAGAATCCTGTTGATACCCCAGTTACAGAAGAAGACTATCAGAATCCTGTTGATACCCCAGTTACAGAAGAAGACTATCAGAATCCTGTGGATACCCCAGTTACAGAAGAAGACTATCAGAATCCTGTAGATACCCCAGTTACAGGAGTAGACTATCAGAATCCTGTTGATACCCCAGTTACAGAAGAAGACTATCAGAATCCTGTGGATACCCCAGTTACAGAAGAAGACTATCAGAATCCTGTTGATACCCCAGTTACAGAAGCAGACTATCAGAATCCTGTTGATACCCCAGTTACAGAAGAATACTATCAGAATCCTGTTGATACCCCAGTTACAGGAGAAGACTATCAAAATCCTGTGGATACCCCAGTTACAGAAGCAGACTATCAGAATCCTGTTGATACCCCAGTTACAGAAGAATACTATCAGAATCCTGTGGATACCCCAGTTACAGAAGCAGACTATCAGAATCATGTTGATACCCCAGTTACAGAAGAAGACTATCAGAATCCTGTGGATACCCCAGTTACAGAAGCAGACTATCAGAATCCTGTGGATACCCCAATTACAGAAGAAGAATTATTGGAAAAACTATGCACTCTCCAACCCCAAAAGGCCTGGGGTGCTGATGGTATTTTAAATGAAATGATCAAATATACAGACCACAAATTCAAATTGACTATACTCAAACTCTTCAACAATATCCTCACTGCAGGTATTTCCCCCGATATTTGGAACCAGGGATTGATCACATCAATCTATAAAAATGGAGACAAATTTGACCCAAATATTTACAGAGGAATTTGCGTTAACAGCAACTTGGGTAAAATTCTCTGCAGTGTTATAAATAGCAGACGACATCATTTCCTTGATGAACACAACGTCCTGAGCAGAAGTCAGATTGGATTTCTAAAATATTATCGTACAACAGACCACATTTACACCCTCCACACTCTAATTGATAAACAAATAAACCTAAACAAAGGCTAAATCTACTCGTGTTTTGTAGATTTCAAGAAAGCATTTGATTCAATTTGGCACAAAGGTCTTTTTTATAAACTAATAGAAAGTGGTATTGGAGGGAAAACATGTGATTTTATTAAATCAATATAGACTAAAAACAATTGTGCGGTTAAAATTGGCAACAAGGATACAGACTTCTTCTCTCAGGGACGGGGAGTGAAACAGGGCTGCCCCATAAGTCCAACACTATTTAACATCTACATTAATGAATTGGCAAAAACATTAGAAGAATCGGCAGCACCTGGTATCACCCTACACAACACTGAAATCAAGTGTCTGCTGTACGCAGATGACCTGGTGCTGCTGTCTCCCACTAAAGAGGGGCTACAGCAGCACCTAGATCATCTTCACAGGTTCTGTCAGACCTGGGCTCTGACCGTTAACCACAGGTTCTGTCAGACCTGGGCTCTGACCGTTAACCACAGGTTCTGTCAGACCTGGTCTCTGACCGTTAACCACAGGTTCTGTCAGACCTGGTCTCTTACCGTTAACCACAGGTTCTGTCAGACCTGGTCTCTGACCGTTAACCACAGGTTCTGTCAGACCTGGTCTCTGACCGTTAACCACAGGTTCTGTCAGACCTGGTCTCTTACCGTTAACCACAGGTTCTGTCAGACCTGGTCTCTGACCGTTAACCACAGGTTCTGTCAGACCTGGTCTCTGACCGTTAACCACAGGTTCTGTCAGACCAGGGCTCTGACCGTTAACCACAGGTTCTGTCAGACCTGGGCTCTGACCGTTAACCACAGGTTCTGTCAGACCTGGGCTCTGACCGTTAACCACAGGTTCTGTCAGACCTGGGCTCTGACCGTTAACCACAGGTTCTGTCAGACCAGGGCTCTGACCGTTAACCACAGGTTCTGTCAGACCAGGGCTCTGACCGTTAACCACAGGTTCTGTCAGACCTGGTCTCTGACCGTTAACCACAGGTTCTGTCAGACCTGGACTCTGACCGTTAACCACAGGTTCTGTCAGACCTGGACTCTGACCGTGAACCACAGGTTCTGTCAGACCTGGTCTCTGACCGTTAACCACAGGTTCTGTCAGACCTGGACTCTGACCGTTAACCACAGGTTCTGTCAGACCTGGACTCTGACCGTTAACCACAGGTTCTGTCAGACCTGGACTCTGACCGTTAACCTAAAATATATATATATATATAATGATATTCCAAAAAAGGTCCAGAAATCAGGGTGACAAATATAAATTCTATTTGGACACAGTTCTATTAGAACACACCAAAAACGACACATATCTAGGACTAAATATCAGCAACACAGGTAGCTTTCACATGGCTGTGAATGAGCTGAGAGACAAAGCAAGAAGAGACATCTATGCCATTAAAAGGAACATTTAAATTGAAATTCCAATTAGAATCTGGCTCAAACTTTTTCAATCAGTTATAGAACCAATTGCTCTATATGGCAGTGAAGTATGGGGTGCAATCTCTAATAATGAATTTACCAAATGGGACAAACATCCAATTGAAATACTGCATGCAGAGTTTTGTAAGACTGTATTGCAAGTGCAAAGAAAAACTCCAAATAACGCAGAACTGGGCCAATACCCCTCCTCATTCGAAAAGAAAAAGAGCCATCAAATTTTACAACCACATAAAAACATGTGACCCAGCTGGTTCTGAGGCTCAGTTCACCAACCCAAACCAACCCCATAGAGCCCCAGGACAGCAGTCAGCCAGCTGGTTCTAAGGCTCAGTTCACCAACCCAAACCAACCCCATAGAGCCTCAGAACAGCAGTCAGCCAGCTGGTTCTGAGGCTCAGTTCACCAACCCAAACCAACCCCATAGAGACTCAGGACAGCACTCAGAAAATCTGGCCCAACCAAATCATCACAAAACAAAAATAAAAATATATCACCTATTGGAAAGTAAACTTCAATGCTATTTGTCTCTAAACAGACAGTACTTGGTGGCAGACTATCTGACCACTGTGACTGATAGAAAACTGAGGAAAACACTGACTAGGTACAGACTCAGTGAGCACAGTCTGGCTATAGAGACCGGTCATCACAGACAAACCTGGCTGCCCAGAGAGGACAATCTGGCTATAGAGACCGGTCATCACAGACAGACCTGGCTGCCCAGAGAGGACAGTCTGGTTATAGAGACCGGTCGTCACAGACAAACCTGGCTGCCCAGAGAGGACAGTCTGGTTATAGAGACCGGTCATCACAGGCCAACCTGGCTGCCCAGAGAGGACAGTCTGGTTATAGAGACCGGTCGTCACAGACAAACCTGGCTGCCCAGAGAGGACAGTCTGGTTATAGAGACCGGTCGTCACAGACAAACCTGGCTGCCCAGAGAGGACAGTCTGGTTATAGAGACCGGTCGTCACAGACAAACCTGGCTGCCCAGAGAGGACAGTCTGGTTATAGAGACCGGTCGTCACAGACAAACCTGGCTGCCCAGA
>NC_060184.1:82043795-82053544 GCF_021184085.1 Oncorhynchus gorbuscha
GAATATCACTAGACTTTGCAGAATATCACTAGACTTTACAGAATATCACTAGACTTTACAGAATATTACTAGACCTTACAGAATATCACTAGACTTTACAGAATATCACTAGACTTTACAGAATATCACTAGACTTTACAGAATATCACTAGACTTAACAGAATATTACTAGACCTTACAGAATATTACTAGACTTTACAGAATATCACTAGACTTTACAGAATATCACTAGACTTTACAGAATATTACTAGACTTTACAGAATATTACTAGACCTTACAGAATATTACTAGACCTTACAGAATATCACTAGACTTTACAGAATATCACTAGACTTTACAGAATATTACTAGACTTTACAGAATATCACTAGACTTTACAGAATATCACTAGACTTTACAGAATATTACTACTGAATATTACTAGAATATCACTAGACTTTACAGAATATCACTAGGCTTTACAGAATATATACTAGACCAGAATATCACTAGAATATATACTAGACTTTACAGAATATCACTAGACTTTACAGAATATTACTAGACTTTACAGAATATTACTAGACTTTACAGAATATCACTAGACCTTACAGAATATCACTAGACTTTACAGAATATTACTAGACCTTACAGAATATCACTAGACCTTACAGAATATTACTAGACTTTACAGAATATTACTAGACCTTACAGAATATCACACTACAGACCTTACAGAATATTACTAGACCTTACAGAATATCACTAGACCTTACAGAATATCACAGACTTTACAAGATATCACTAGACCTTACAGAATATCACTAGACTTACAGAATATCACTAGACCTTACAGAATATTACTAGAATATCACTAGACCTTACAGAATATTACTAGACTTTACAGAATATCACTAGACTTTACAGAATATCACTAGACCTTACAGAATATCACTAGACATTACAGAATATCACTAGACCTTACAGAATATTACTAGACCTTACAGAATATCACTAGACCTTACAGAATATTAGACCTTACAGGATATCACAGACCTTATATTACTAGAGCTTACAGAATATCACTAGACTTTACAGAATATCACTAGACTTTACAGAATATCACTAGACCTTACAGAATATCACTAGACATTACAGAATATTACTAGACCTTACAGAATATTCACTAGACCTTACAGAATATCACTAGACTTTACAGAATATCACTAGACTTTACAGAATATCACTAGACATTACAGAATATCTAGACCTTACAGAATATTACTAGACCTTACAGAATATCACTAGACCTTACAGAATATCACTAGACCTACAGAATATTACTAGACCTTACAGAATATTACTAGACCTTACAGAATATTACTAGACCTTACAGAATATCAGTAGACCTTACAGAATATCACTAGACTTTACAGAATATTACTAGACCTTACAGAATATCACTAGACCTTACAGAATATTACTAGACTTTACAGAATATTACTAGACCTTACAGAATATCACTAGACCTTACAGAATATTACTAGACCTTACAGAATATCACTAGACCTTACAGAATATCACTAGACCTTACAGAATATCACTAGACCTTACAGATATCACTAGACCTTACAGAATATCACTAGACCTTTATCACTAGACCTACAGAATATCACTAGACCTTACAGAATATTACTAGACCTTACAGAATATTACTAGACCTTACAGAATATCACTAGACCTTACAGAATATCACTAGACCTTACAGAATATCACTAGACTTTACATAATATCACTAGACCTTATAGAATATCACTAGACTTTACAGAATATCACTAGACTTACAGAATATCACTAGACCTTACAGAATATTACAGACCTTACAGAATATCACTAGACCTTACAGAATATCACTAGAGCTTACATAATATCACTAGACCTTACAGAATATCACTAGACCTTACAGAATATCACTAGACCTTACAGAATATCACTAGACCTTACAGAATATCACTAGACCTTACAGAATATCACTAGACCTTACAGAATATCACTAGACTTTACAGAATATCACTAGACCTTACAGAATATCACTAGACTTTACAGAATATCACTAGACTTTACAGAATATTACTAGACCTTACAGAATATTACTAGACATTACAGAATATTACTAGACCTTACAGAATATTACTAGACCTTACAGAATATTACTAGACCTTACAGAATATTACTAGACTTTACAGAATATTACTAGACTTTACAGAATATCACTAGACCTTACAGAATATTACTAGACCTTACAGAATATCACTAGACCTTACAGAATATCACTAGACCTTACAGAATATTACTAGACCTTACAGAATATTACTAGACCTTACAGAATATTACTAGACCTTTACAGAATATTACTAGACCTTACAGAATATTACTAGACCTTACAGAATATCACTAGACCTTACAGAATATCACTAGACCTTACAGAATATCACTAGACCTTACAGAATATTACTAGACCTTACAGAATATTACTAGACCTTACAGAATATTACTAGACCTTACAGAATATCACTAGACTTTACAGAATATCACTAGACTTTACAGAATATCACTAGACCTTACAGAATATCACTAGACCTTTACAGAATATCACTAGACCTCAGAATATCACTAGACCTTACAGAATATCACTAGACCTTACAGAATATTACTAGACCTTACAGAATATTACTAGACCTTACAGAATATCACTAGACCTTACAGAATATCACTAGACCTTACAGAATATCACTAGACCTTACAGAATATCACTAGACCTTACAGAATATTACTAGACCCCCTTACAGAATATTACTAGACCTTACAGAATATCAGAATATCACTAGACCTTACAGAATATTACTAGACCTTACAGAATATCACTAGACCTTACAGAATATCACTAGACCTTACAGAATATCACTAGACCTTACAGATATCACTAGACCTTACAGAATATCACTAGACCTTACAGAATATCACTAGACCTTACAGAATATCACTAGACCTTACAGAATATCACTAGACCTTACAGAATATCACTAGACCTTACAGAATATCACTAGACCTTACAGAATATCACTAGACCTTACAGAATATTACTAGACCTTACAGAATATCACTAGACTTTTACAGAATATCACTAGACCTTACAGAATATCACTAGACCTTACAGAATATCACTAGACCTTTACAGAATATTACTAGACCTTTACAGAATATCACTAGACCTTACAGAATATCACTAGACCTTACAGAATATTACTAGACCTTACAGAATATCACTAGACTTTACAGAATATCACTAGACTTTTACAGAATATCACTAGACCTTACAGAATATCACTAGACCTTACAGAATATCACTAGACTTTACAGAATATCACTAGACTTTACAGAATATCACTAGACTTTACATAATATCACTAGACTTACAGAATATCACTAGACTTTATAGAATATCACTAGACTTACAGAATATCACTAGACATTACAGAATATTACTAGACCTTACAGAATATTACTAGACCTTACAGAATATTACTAGACTTTACAGAATATCACTAGACTTTACAGAATATCACTAGACTTTACAGAATATCACTAGACCTTAACAGAATATCACTAGACCTTACAGAATATTACTAGACTTTACAGAATATCACTAGACCTTACAGAATATTAATAGACCTTACAGAATATTACTAGACCTTACAGAATATCACTAATATTACTAGACCTTACAGAATATCACTAGACCTTACAGAATATCACTAGACCTTACAGATATCACAGACCTTACAGAATATTACTAGACTTTACAGAATATCACTAGACCTTACAGAATATCACTAGACTTTTACAGAATATTACTAGACTTTACAGAATATTACTAGACTTTACAGAATATCACTAGACTTTACAGAATATCACTAGACCTTACAGAATATCACTAGACATACAGAATATTACTAGACTTTTACAGAATATTACTAGACCTTACAGAATATTACTAGACCTTACAGAATATCACTAGACTTTACAGAATATCACTAGACTTTACAGAATATCACTAGACTTTACAGAATATCACTAGACCTTACAGAATATCACTAGACTTTATCACTAGACCTTACATATCACTAGACCTTACAGAATATTACTAGACTTTACAGAATATTACTAGACCTTACAGAATATCAGTAGACCTTACAGAATATCACTAGACTTTACAGAATATCACTAGACCTTACAGAATATCACTAGACTTTACAGAATATTACTAGACAATATTACTAGACCTTACAGAATATTACTAGACTTTACAGAATATTACTAGACTTTTACAGAATATCACTAGACCTTACAGAATATCACTAGACTTTACAGACTTGCAGAATATTACTAGACTTTACAGAATATCACTAGACTTTACAGAATATCACTAGACTTTACAGAATATCACTAGACTTTACAGAATATCACTAGACATTACAGAATATCACTAGACCTTACAGAATATTACTAGACCTTACAGAATATCACTAGACCTTACAGAATATTACTAGACCTTACAGAATATTACAGAACAGAATATTACTAGACTTTACAGAATATCACTAGACTTTACAGAATATTACTAGACTTTACAGAATATCACTAGACTTTACAGAATATCACTAGACCTTGCAGAATATCACTAGACATTACAGAATATTACTAGACCTTACAGAATATTACTAGACCTTACAGAATATTACTAGACTTACAGAATATCACTAGACTTTACAGAATATCACTAGACTTTACAGAATATCACTAGACTTACAGAATATTACTAGACCTTACAGAATATTACTAGACCTTACAGAATATTAGACCTAGAATATCACTAGACCTTACAGAATATTACTAGACCACAGAATATCACTAGACCTTACAGAATATCAGTAGACCTTACAGAATATCACTAGACTTTTATCACTAGAAGAATATCACTAGACCTTACAGAATATTACTAGACCTTACAGAATATCACTAGACTAGAATATCACTAGACCTTGCAGAATATCACTAGACCTTACAGAATATCACTAGACCTTACAGAATATTACTAGACCTTACAGAATATCACTAGACCTTACAGAATACTAGACAGAATATTACTAGACCTTACAGAATATCACTAGACCTTACAGAATATTACTAGACCTTACAGAATATCACTAGACCTTTACAGAATATCACTAGACCTTACAGAATATCACTAGACCTTACAGAATATCACTAGACCTTACAGAATATCACTAGACCTTACAGAATATTACTAGACCTTACAGAATATCAGACTACAGAATATCTAGACCTACAGAATATCACTAGACCTTACAGAATATTACTAGACCTACAGAATATCACTAGACCTTACAGATATCACTAGACCTTACAGAATATCACTAGACCTTACAGAATATCACTAGACCTTACAGAATATCACTAGACCTTACAGAATATCACTAGACCTTACAGAATATCATATTACAGAATAGACCTTACAGAATATCACTAGACCTTACAGAATATCACTAGACCTTACAGAATATCACTAGACTTTACAGAATATCACTAGACTTTACAGAATATCACTAGACCTTACAGAATATCACTAGACTTTACAGAATATTACTAGACCTTACAGAATATCACTAGACACTAGACTTTACAGAATATTACTAGACCTTACAGAATATCACTAGACCTTACAGAATATCACTAGACTTTACAGAATATTACTAGACCTTACAGAATATCACTAGACCTTAGAATATTACTAGACCTTACAGAATATCACTAGACCAGAATATTAGACAGAATATCACTAGACCTTACAGAATATCACTAGACTAGAACAGAATATCACTAGACCTTACAGAATGTTACAGACTAGACCTTTACAGAATATCACTACTAGACCTAGACCTTACAGAATATCACTAGACTTTACAGAATATCTAGACTAGACTTTACAGAATATCACTAGACTTTACAGAATATCACTAGACTTACAGAATATCACTAGAATATCACTAGACCTTACAGAATATCACTAGACCTTTACAGAATATCACTAGACCTTACAGAATATCACTAGACCTTACAGAATATCACTAGACCTTACAGAATATCACTAGACTTTACAGAATATTACTAGACCTTACAGAATATCACTAGACTTTACAGAATATTACTAGACTTTACAGAATATCACTAGACTTTACAGAATATCACTAGACCTTACAGACTTTAATATCACTAGACCTTACAGAATATCACTAGACTTTGCAGAATATCACTAGACTTTACAGAATATTACTAGACCTTACAGAATATTACTAGACCTTACAGAATATCACTAGACTTTACAGAATATCACTAGACTTTACAGAATATCACTAGACCTTACAGAATATTACTAGACCTTACAGAATATCACTAGACCTTACAGAATATCACTAGACCTTACAGAATATCACTAGACCTTACAGAATATCACTAGACCTTACAGAATATCACTAGACCTTACAGAATATCACTAGACCTTACAGAATATCACTAGACCTTACAGAATATCACTAGACCTTACAGAATATCACTAGACCTTACAGAATATTACTAGACTTTACAGAATATCACTAGACCTTACAGAATATCACTAGACTTTACAGAATATTACTAGACCTTACAGAATATCACTAGACCTTACAGAATATCACTAGACCTTACAGAATATCACTAGACTTACAGATCACTAGACCTTACAGAATATCACTAGACTTTACAGAATATCACTAGACCTTACAGAATATCACTAGACCTTACAGAATATCACTAGACCTACAGAATATCCTATCACTAGACCTTACAGAATATCACTAGACCTTACAGAATATCACTAGACCTTACAGAATATTACTAGACCTTACAGAATATAGACAGAATATCACTAGACTTTACAGAATATCACTAGACCTTACAGAATATCACTAGACCTTACAGAATATTACTAGACCTTACAGAATATCACTAGACCTTACAGAATATCACTATCACTAGACCTTACAGAATATTACTAGACTTTACAGAATATCACTAGACCTTACAGAATATTACTAGACCTTACAGAATATCACTAGACCTTACAGAATATCACTAGACCTTACAGAATATCACTAGACTAGAATATCACTAGACCTTACAGAATATCACTAGACTTTACAGAATATCACTAGACTTTACAGAATATCACTAGACCTTACAGAATATCACTAGACCTTACAGAATATCACTAGACCTTACAGAATATCACTAGACCTTACAGAATATCACTAGACTTTACAGAATATCACTAGACTTTACAGAATATCACTAGACCTTACAGAATATCACTAGACCTTACAGAATATCACTAGACTTTACAGAATATTACTAGACCTTACAGAATATCACTAGACCTTACAGAATATTACTAGACTTTACAGAATATCACTAGACCTTACAGAATATCACTAGACCTTACAGAATATTACTAGACCTTACAGAATATCACTAGACCTTACAGAATATTACTAGACCTTACAGAATATTACTAGACCTTACAGAATATCACTAGACTTTACAGAATATCACTAGACCTTACAGAATATTACTAGACCTTACAGAATATCACTAGACCTTACAGAATATCACTAGACCTTACAGAATATCACTAGACTTTACAGAATATCACTAGACCTTACAGAATATCACTAGACCTTACAGAATATTACTAGACCTTACAGAATATCACTAGACCTTACAGAATATTACTAGACCTTACAGAATATTACTAGACCTTACAGAATATTACTAGACCTTACAGAATATCACTAGACCTTTTTTACAGAATATTACTAGACCTTACAGAATATCACTAGACCTTACAGAATATCACTAGACCTTACAGAATATCACTAGACCTTACAGAATATTACTAGACCTTACAGAATATCACTAGACCTTACAGAATATCACTAGACCTTACAGAATATCACTAGACCTTACAGAATATCACTAGACCTTACAGAATAACTAGACCTCACTAGACATTACAGAATATCACTAGACTTTACAGAATATTACTAGACCTTACAGAATATCACTAGACCTTACAGAATATCACTTTACAGAATATTACTAGACCTTACAGAATATCACTAGACCTTACAGAATATTACTAGACCTTACAGAATATCACTAGACCTTTAATATCACTAGACCTTACAGAATATCACTAGACCTTACAGATATCACTAGACCTTACAGAATATCACTAGACCTTACAGAATATCACTAGACTTTACAGAATATCACTAGACCTTACAGAATATCACTAGACCTTACATAATATCACTAGACCTTACAGAATATCACTAGACTTTACAGAATATCACTAGACCTTACAGAATATCACTAGACCTTACAGAATATTACTAGACCTTACAGAATATCACTAGACTTTACAGAATATCACTAGACTTTACAGAATATCACTAGACCTTACAGAATATCACTAGACCTTACAGAATATCACTAGACCTTACAGAATATCACTAGACTAGACCTTACAGAATATTACTAGACCTTACAGAATATCACTAGACCTTACAGAATATTACTAGACTAGACCTTTACAGAATATCACTAGACCTTACAGAATATCACTAGACCTTACAGAATATCACTAGACCTTACAGAATATCACTAGACCTTACAGAATATCACTAGAATATTACTAGACCTTACAGAATATTACTAGACTTTACAGAATATCACTAGACCTTACAGAATATCACTAGACCTTACAGAATATCACTAGACCTTACAGAATATCACTAGACCTTACAGAATATCACTAGACCTTACAGAATATCACTAGACCTTACAGAATATTGAATGATGAAAAAGATGCTACGCTCGGTTACACCACTGGGGCGTTTGATGTCGGCTCGGTGATATTTGTTATACGTTAATCCTGCGCTAATGTGATTATGGCTATTGATCCATTAAATCTACTGTAAAAATACAGCAGTGAGCGTTTTGAACTCGATACTGGTCCGAAACGTGAGAGCCACTGTGAAACGTCAAAGCCTCTTTGATGTCCTATTTAAGCCATCTGCTGCAGGGCGAGGGGGGAAAACCATTCAAACGTCCATAAAAACGCATTTTCAGATTCCAGCCACAGTGAGAGCAGAGCAGGGGCAAGGCGCGGGCGGGTGTGGGTTGTGAGAAATGGGATGTGTGATTCTTCCCTCTGGTCTTGTTGCAGTGCCGCCACAGCGGGCATTAAACGGCTTCGACTGCCAGGCCACGATTACCCTGGAGGAGTTAAAAAAAAAAATCTCAGGCAATAAAACTTGGCCTTCTCTGTCCCTGCTGTGCCGTGGAGCGCCCCCACCACCCCTGTCTCTGACGGGATACATCCTCTCTGATTGGACCGTGAAGAACCACTGTCATTCTGTTACTTCCTGGTGCAGGTAACAAGGGCATTAAACTTGTTTTTTTACTTCCGGGTGCAGGTAACAAAGGGCATTAAACTTGTTTTTTACTTCCGGGTGCAGGTAACAAGGGCATTAAACTTGTTTTTTTTCCCCATAGACTGTAGGCATCCGTAATGGCACCGTATTCCCTA
>NC_060184.1:82053644-82056873 GCF_021184085.1 Oncorhynchus gorbuscha
TTACAGAATATCACTAGACCTTACAGAATATTACTAGACCTTACAGAATATTACTAGACCTTACAGAATATCACTAGACCTTACAGAATATCACTAGACTTTACAGAATATTACTAGACCTTACAGAATATCACTAGACCTTACAGAATATTACTAGACCTTACAGAATATCACTAGACCTTACAGAATATCACTAGACCTTACAGAATATCACTAGACCTTACAGAATATCACTAGACCTTACAGATATCACTAGACCTTACAGAATATCACTAGACCTTACAGAATATCACTAGACCTTACAGAATATCACTAGACCTTACAGCATATTACTAGACCTTACAGAATATCACTAGACCTTACAGAATATCACTAGACCTTACAGAATATCACTAGACCTTACAGAATATCACTAGACCTTACAGAATATCACTAGACTTTACAGAATATCACTAGACCTTACAGAATATCACTAGACCTTACAGAATATTACTAGACCTTACAGAATATCACTAGACCTTACAGAATATCACTAGACCTTACAGAATATCACTAGACCTTACAGAATATCACTAGACCTTACAGAATATCACTAGACCTTACAGAATATCACTAGACTTTACAGAATATCACTAGACTTTACAGAATATTACTAGACTTTACAGAATATCACTAGACTTTACAGAATATCACTAGACTTTACAGAATATCACTAGACCTTACAGAATATCACTAGACTTTACAGAATATTACTAGACCTTACAGAATATCACTAGACCTTACAGAATATTACTAGACTTTACAGAATATCACTAGACCTTACAGAATATCACTAGACTTTACAGAATATTACTAGACCTTACAGAATATTACTAGACTTTACAGAATATCACTAGGCTTTACAGAATATTACTAGACCTTACAGAATATTACTAGACTTTACAGAATATCACTAGACTTTACAGAATATCACTAGACTTTACAGAATATTACTAGACTTTACAGAATATTACTAGACTTTACAGAATATCACTAGACTTTACAGAATATCACTAGACCTTACAGAATATTACTAGACCTTACAGAATATCACTAGACCTTACAGAATATTACTAGACCTTACAGAATATCACTAGACCTTACAGAATATTACTAGACCTTACAGAATATCACTAGACCTTACAGAATATTACTAGACCTTACAGAATATTACTAGACCTTACAGAATATTACTAGACTTTACAGAATATCACTAGACTTTACAGAATATCACTAGACCTTACAGAATATCACTAGACATTACAGAATATTACTAGACCTTACAGAATATTACTAGACCTTACAGAATATTACTAGACCTTACAGAATATCACTAGACCTTACAGAATATCACTAGACCTTACAGAATATCACTAGACCTTACAGAATATTACTAGACCTTACAGAATATCACTAGACCTTACAGAATATCACTAGACCTTACAGAATATCACTAGACCTTACAGAATATTACTAGACCTTACAGAATATTACTAGACCTTACAGAATATCAGTAGACCTTACAGAATATCACTAGACTTTACAGAATATTACTAGACCTTACAGAATATCACTAGACCTTACAGAATATTACTAGACTTTACAGAATATCACTAGACCTTACAGGTACTAGACCTTACAGAATATCACTAGACCTTACAGATATCCCATAGACCTTACAGAATATCATAGACCTTACAGATATCACTAGACTTTACAGAATATCACTAGACCTTACAGAATATCACTAGACCTTACATAATATCACTAGACCTTACAGAATATCCACTAGACTTTACAGAATATCACTAGACCTTGCATAAGAATATCACTTACAGAATATCATAGACTTTACAGAATATCACTAGACTTTACAGAATATCACTAGACCTTACAGAATATCACTAGACCTTACAGAATATCACTAGACCTTACAGAATATCACTAGACCTTACAGAATATCACTAGACTTTACAGAATATCACTAGACCTTACAGAATATCACTAGACCTTACAGAATATCACTAGACCTTACAGAATATCACTAGACCTTACAGAATATCACTAGACCTTACAGAATATCACTAGACCTTACAGAATATCACTAGACCTTACAGAATATTACTAGACTTTACAGAATATCACTAGACCTTACAGAATATTACTAGACACAGAATATTACTAGACCTTACAGAATATCACTAGACCTTACAGAATATCACTAGACCTTACAGAATATCACTAGACCTTACAGAATATCACTAGACCTTACAGAATATTACTAGACCTTACAGAATATTACTAGACTTTACAGAATATCACTAGACCTTACAGAATATCACTAGACCTTACAGAATATCACTAGACCTTACAGAATATCACTAGACCTTACAGAATATCACTAGACCTTACAGAATATCACTAGACCTTACAGAATATTGAATGATGAAAAGATGCTACGCTCGGTTACACCACTGGGGCGTTTGATGTCGGCTCGGTGATATTTGTTATACGTTAATCCTGCGCTAATGTGATTATGGCTATTGATCCATTAAATCTACTGTAAAAATACAGCAGTGAGCGTTTTGAACTCGATACTGGTCCGAAACGTGAGAGCCACTGTGAAACGTCAAAGCCTCTTTGATGTCCTATTTAAGCCATCTGCTGCAGGGCGAGGGGGGAAAACCATTCAAACGTCCATAAAAACGCATTTTCAGATTCCAGCCACAGTGAGAGCAGAGCAGGGGCAAGGCGCGGGCGGGTGTGGGTTGTGAGAAATGGGATGTGTGATTCTTCCCTCTGGTCTTGTTGCAGTGCCGCCACAGCGGGCATTAAACGGCTTCGACTGCCAGGCCACGATTACCCTGGAGGAGTTAAAAAAAAAATCTCAGGCAATAAAACTTGGCCTTCTCTGTCCCTGCTGTGCCGTGGAGCGCCCCCACCACCCCTGTCTCTGACGGGATACATCCTCTCTGATTGGACCGTGAAGAACCACTGTCATTCTGTTACTTCCTGGTGCAGGTAACAAGGGCATTAAACTTGTTTTTTTACTTCCGGGTGCAGGTAACAAGGGCATTAAACTTGTTTTTTTACTTCCGGGTGCAGGTAACAAGGGCATTAAACTTGTTTTTTTTTTCCCCCGCAAAGACTGTAGGCATCCGTAATGGCACCGTATTCCCTATATAAAAAT
>NC_060184.1:82056973-82061973 GCF_021184085.1 Oncorhynchus gorbuscha
GCAGAGGGTAAAAGAAGCAGGATGCTGAGAGGGGTTGTCACTGTCAGATAGAGAGGGTGAGGCGCTGACGGAGCAGCGGTCATGGGGCCAGTGGGACCTGAGGGAGGAGAGGAGCCGGAGGCTGTCAAGGGAGCGGGCAACGGACCCTGGAGGCCAGAGCTGAACCCCGGAAAACCAGTTACACCGGCGGCAGAGACATGAGAGGAGGGGGCGTAGAAGAAGCAGTATGCTGAAAGAGACAGGCCAAGATATGCTGAGAGAATGCCGGCCTGCTGGGCCATTGGGGGGAGCTAAAGCTGCAGGGACGTAGGCTTGTTCAAATGCCAACTGCGAGGAGAAGTCATGTGTAGCTCAGTTGGTAGAGCATGGCGCTTGTAATGCCAGGGTAGTGGGTTCGATCCCCGGGACCACCCATACGTAGAATGTATGCACGCATGACTGTAAGTCTCTTTGGATAAAAGCGTCTGCTAAATGGCATATATTATTATTATTATATTATTATATTATTATATTATATATATTATTATATTATTATTATTATATTAGCTGGTTTGGTTTCCTTGGTTGAAATCCTTAAGACCTGATCTGAGGCAGGGAAGCAGAGTTGGTGGTGCTGCGGGTGTCATCATGGTGGCCCTCGGGTGGGTGGCGTTGGGGGTGTTGGTGGTGTTGGGGATGTTGGTGGTGTCGGTGGTGTTGGGGGTATTGGTGAGGGGTGGTGGTGGTGGTGGGGATGTAGGCTAGTTCAAATGCCAACTGGGAGGAGAAGCCATGTCCGGAGCTGGTTTGGTTTCCTTGGCTGAAATCTTTAAGACCTGATCTGAGGCAGGGAAGCAGAGTTGGTGGTGGTGGTGGTGGTGGTGGTGGTGGTGGTGTTGTTGGTATTGGGGTTGTTGGTGGTATTGGGGGTGTTGGGGGTGTTGGTGTTGGAGGTGTTGTTGGTATTGGGGGTGTTGGGGGTGTTGGTATTGGGGTGTTGTTGCTATTGGGGTGTTGGGGGTGTTGGTGTTGGAGGTGTTGTTGGTGTTAGGGGTGTTGGTATTGGGGGGGATGTTGTTGGTATTGGGGGTGTTGGGGGTGTTGGTATTGGGATGTTGTTGGTATTGGGGGTGTTGGGGTGTTGGTATTAGGGGATGTTGTTGGTATTGGGGTTATTGGGGGTGTTGGTATTGGGGGATGTTGTTGGTATTGGGGGTGTTGGGGGTGTTGGCATTGGGGTGTTGGGGGTGTTGGTGTTGTTGGTATTGGGGGTGTTAGGGTTGTTGGTGTTGGAGGTGTTGTTGGTATTGGGGGTGTTGGGGGTGTTGGCATTGGGGGTGTTGGGGTGTTGGGGGTGTTGGTGTTGTTGGTATTGGGGTGTTGGGGTTGTTGGTGTTGGAGGTGTTGTTGGTATTGGGGGTGTTGGGGTTGTTGGTGTTGGAGGTGTTGTTGGTATTGGGGGTGTTGGTGTTGTTGGTATTGGGGTGTTGGTGTTGTTGGTGTTGGAGGTGTTGTTGGTATTGGGGTTGTTGGGGGTGCGGGTGTCATCATATGGTAACAACATGGGTGGAGAGTGGTTGTGGTCCTGGCAGGATGTGCAGCAATCATCAATCGATCAAAAAAATTCAAAGTTACACAGTAAACGATCTTTAGTATCAGTCATCAGTGATCCATGGAGCTACTATGCCCACCCCCCACCCCCGTGAGTGTCCAGGCAAGTGATATCTTTGGCAGGCTTCTCTCCTCCCTCAGTGTCCCCTCTCTTCTCCTCTCCAGCCATTACTACCCTTCTTCCTGACTTGGTTGAATCATGTTGTTATATAAATCTATGCAGCGCAGACTGGGGCCAAAAAAATTTTGCCTCTGCATATCAATTACTCCCCCATAATCACACAAATAATATAAATAATTGTAAAATTGTAGGAAAAGTTTGGCCAACGTCTTGCCAACGTAATAACAATGTGTTCAGACAGGAAAAGCATTATTTCTCTCAATCCTCTTGCCGTTGCATGTGAGTCAAATGGAAGGCATTTCTGTTTGTGGTTGCCAAGACTAGTTTTAAGATGAGCCAAATTAAAAACAACAAGGTATTTTGCATGATAGGCTTCATACTGTATAATTTAGATGAATTACTGAAGAAAAACATGAATACAACATTATGTTACATGAGGTTTAATGTTAACCACAGATGCCTTTCAGGTATTCGTGACTGTGTGTGAGTGTGTGTGTGTGTGCGTGCGTGTGTGCATGCGCGCTTGTGTGTGTGTGTTCGTGTGTGTGTGTGTGTGCGTGCGTGCATGCGCGTTTGTGTGTGTGTGTGCGTGTGTGTGTGTGTGCGTGTGTGCATGCGCGCTTGTGTGTGTGTGTTTGTGTGTGTGTGTGTGTGTGTGTGTGTGCGTGCGTGCATGCGCGCTTGTGTGTGTGTGTGCATGCGCTCGTGCGTGTGTGTGTGTGTGCGTGTGTGTGCGTGCGTGTGTGTGTGTGTGTGCGTGTGTGTGCGTGCATGCGCGCGTGCGTGTGTGTGTGTGCATGCGCGCTTGTGTGTGTGTGAGTGTGTGTGTGTGTGTGTGTGTGTGCATGCGCACTTGTGTGTGTGTGTGTGTGTGCGTGCGTGCATGGGCGCTTGTGTGTGTGTGAGTGTGTGTGTGTGTGTGTGTGTGTGTGTGTGTGTGTGTCTGTGTGTGTGTGTGTGCGTGTGTGTGTGTGTGTGTGTGTGTGTGTGTGTGTGTGTGTGTGTGTGTGTGTGTGTGTGCATGCGCGCTTGTGTGTGTGTGTGTGTGCATGCGCGCTGTGTGTGTGTGTGCGTGTGTGTGTGTGTGTGTGTGTGTGTGTGTGACAGCTTGTATTACTCCATTTCGACATGTTCTGGATCATGTCCAAGTAGAAGACGCAGCGACGGACGACAGGGATTTGAGGGTTTGTGTTTTTACACGCTGCCCTGTTTAGTCAGAGAGATTTGAATAGTGTTTGAGCTGTATGTAAATAGACTGTGTGTGTGTGTGTGTCTGTGTGTGTGTGTGTGTCTGTGTGGATACACGCATTATTGTGTTTCTGTTCTGAGAAGAACACAAAGAGAACTGACAGGGTGCTACTGCTGTATACCTACCTGCCCAGGTAGACTAACCTCAGGTGTATACCTACCTGTCAGGTAGACTAACCTCCAGGTGTATACCTACCTGTCAGACAGAGCCCTGTAAGGATGTAGCCTAATGCTACACTACTTCCAGACCAGAGCCCTGTGGGGATGTAACCTAACACTACGCTACTTCCAAACCAGAGCCCTGTAGGATGTAGCCTAACACTACGCTGCTTCAGACCAGAGCCCTGTGGGACGCCTTCTTGTTGCTTCAGACCAGAGCCTGGCCCATAGCTACGCTCTGATACTTCCAGACCAGAGCCCTGTGGACATAGCCTAACATTGCTGGACCAGAGCCCTGTGGGATGTAGCCTAACGCTCACTACTTCAGACCAGAGCCCTGTGGGATGTGGCCTAACGCTACGCTACTCAGACCAGAGAACTGTGGGACGTAGCCTAACACTACGCTACTTCAGACCAGAGCCCTGTGGGACGCAGCCTACAGCTACGCTACTTCAGACCAGAGCCCTGTGGGACGCAGCCTACAGCTACGCTACTTCAGACCAGAGCCCTGTGGGACGTAGCCTCACGCTACGCTACTTCAGACCAGAGCCCTGTGGAATATAGCCTAATGCTACGTTACTTTAGACCAGAGTCCTGTGGAACGTAGCCTAACGCTACGCTACTTCAGACCAGAGCCCCGTGGGACATAACCTAACGCTCATTACTTTAGACCAGAGCCCTGTAGAACGTAGCCTGATGCTACGCTACTTTGGACCAGAGCCGTGGTGGAACGTAGCCTGACGCTATGCTACTTTAGACCAGACCCCTGTGGGACGTAGCCTCACGCTACGCTACTTTAGACGAGACCCCTGGGGAACGAAGCCTGATGCTACGCTAATCATGATCCCTTAAGCCCTCTGTTCTTGGAACACTATGTCTTTGGAACACTATGTTCTTGGAACACTATGTTGTTGGAACACTATGTTGTTGGAACACTATGTTGTTGGAACACTATGTTGTTGGAACACCTTTATTGGAACAATATGTTGTTGGAACACTATGTTGTTGGAACACTATGTTGTTGGAACACCTTTATTGGAACACTATGTTGTTGGAACACCTTTATTGCAACACTATGTTGTTGGAACACCTTTATTGGAACACCTTTATTGGAACACTATGTTGTTGGAACACCTTTATTGGAACACTATGTTGTTGGAACACCTTTATTGGAACACTATGTTGTTGGAACACTATGTTGTTGGAACACTATGTTGTTGGAACACTATGTTGTTGGAACACCTTTATTGGAACACTATGTTGTTGGAACACCTTTATTGGAACACTATGTCGTTGGAACACTATGTTATTGGAACACTACGTTGTTGGAACACTATGTTGTTGGAACACTATGTTGTTGGAACACTGTAATGTTGGAACACTATGTTGTTGGAACACTATGTTGTTGGATCACTATGTTGTTGGAACACTGTAATGTTGGAACACTATGTTTTTGGAACACTTTGTTGTTGGAACACTATGTCATTGGAACACTATGTTGTTGGAACACTATGTTGTTGGAACACTATGTTATTGGAACACTATGTTGTTGGAACACTATGTTGTTGGAACACTATGTTATTGGAACACTGTAATGTTGGAACACTGTAATGTTGGAACACTATGTCGTTGGAACACTATGTTGTTGGAACACTATGTTGTTGGAACACTATGTTGTTGGAACACTATGATCTTGGAACACTATGTTGTTGGAACACTATGTTGTTGGAACACTATGTTGTTGGAACACCTTTATTGGAACACTATGTTGTTGGAACACTGTTATTGGAACACTATGCTATTGGAACACTATGTCGTTGAAACACTATGTTATTGGAACACTACGATGTTGGAACACTATGTTGTTGGAACACTATGTTGT
>NC_060184.1:82066973-82071973 GCF_021184085.1 Oncorhynchus gorbuscha
TTTTCGTCAACATCCGGTGAATTGCAGAGCGCCAAATTCAAATGAAATTACAAAAAATATTTAATTTTCATGAAATCACAAGTGCAATATAGGAAAACATAGGTTAGCTTGTTGTTAATCCACCTGGCATGTCAGATAAAAAAAAGCTTTAAAGCAAACGCTTTCCAAGCGTTTATGTTAGGACATCTCTCTCAGCAGACAAAACATTACAAACAGCTATCAGCAAAGTAGATTGGTCACGAAAGTCAGAAAAGCAATAAAATGAATCGCTTACCTTTGATGATCTTCGGATGTTTGCACTCACGAGACTCCCAGTTACACAATAAATGTTCCCTTTGTTCCATAAAGATGATTTTTATATCCAAAATACCTCCATTTGGTTGGCGCGATATGTTCAGAAATCCACAGGCTCGAGCCGTCACGACGGGGCAGACGAAAATTCCAAATAGTATCCGTAAAGTTCGTAGAAACATGTCAAACGTTTTTTTAATCAATCCTCAGGTTGTTTTTACAATACATAATTGATAATATTTCAACCAGACTGTAGCTTCTTCAATAGGAGAGAGAGCGAAAATGTCTGCTGCAAGCTGTTGCTCATGCAAAACTCTGCTGGCACCCAGCCATCCACTGACGCAAAATGATCTTTCTTGCTCGTTTTTCGGAATAAAAGCCTGAAACTACGTCTAAAGACTGTTCACACCATGTGGAAGCCATAGGGAAAGGAATCTGATTGATATTCCTTGAAATGGAGGGAAGGCATGCAATGGAACAGAAAGGTTTCAGGAAAAACAACACTTCCTGGTTGGATTTTCCTCAGGTTTTCGCCTGCAATATCAGTTCTTTTATACTCACAGACAATATTTTTTTTACAGTTTTGGAAACCTTAGAGTGTTTTCTATCCTAATCTGATAATTATATGCATATTCTAGATTCTGGGCCTGAGAAATAGGCAGTTTCATTTGGGTATGTTTTTCATCCAAAATACTGCACTAAAATACTGCACTACTGCAATACTCAAGAGGATATAATTCTCTGAAGCATGTAGTTATCTGTCTCTGAAGCATATCATTCTCTGAAGCATGTCTTTCTCTGTCTCTGAAGCATATCATTCTGTGAAGCATGTTTTCTCTGTCTCTGAAGCATATCATTCTCTGAAGCATGTCTTTCTCTGTCTCTGAAGCATATCATTCTGTGAAGCATGTCTTTCTCTGTCTCTGAAGCATATCATTCTGTGAAGCATGTCTTTCTCTGTCTCTGAAGCATGTCAATTTCTGAAGCATGTCGTTCTCTCTCTCTGAAGCATGTAGTTCTCTGTCTCTGAAGCATATCTTTCTCTGTCTCTGAAGCATATAATTATCTGAAGAATGTTATTCTCTATCTCTAAAGCATGTCGTTCTCTGTCTCTGAAGCATGTTGTTCTCTGTCTCTGAACGATGTCGTTCTCTGTCTCTGAAGCACGTCGTTCTCTGTCTCTGAAGCACGTCGTTCTCTGTCTCTGAACGATGTCGTTCTCTGTCTCTGAAGCATGTTGTTCTCTGTCTCTGAAGCACGTCGTTCTCTGTCTCTGAAGCACGTCGTTCTCTGTCTCTGAAGCACGTCGTTCTCTGTCTCTGAAGCATGTCGTTCTCTGTCTCTGAAGCATGTAGTTATCTGTCTCTGAAGCATGTCGTTCTCTGTCTCTGAAGCATGTAGTTATCTGTCTCTGAAGCACGTCGTTCTCTGTCTCTGAAGCACGTCGTTCTCTGTCTCTGAAGCATGTCGTTATCTGTCTCTGAAGCATGTCGTTCTCTCTCTCTGAAGCATGTCGTTCTCTGTCTCTGAAGCACGTCGTTCTCTGTCTCTGAAGCACGTCATTCTCTGTCTCTGAAGCATGTCGTTCTCTGTCTCTGAAGCATGTCGTTCTCTGTCTCTGAAGCATGTCGTTCTCTGTCTCTGAAGCATGTCGTTCTCTGTCTCTGAAGCATGTCGTTCTCTGTCTCTGAAGCACGTCGTTCTCTGTCTCTGAAGCATGTAGTTATCTGTCTCTGAAGCATGTCGTTCTCTGTCTCTGAAGCATGTCGTTCTCTCTCTCTGAACGATGTCGTTCTCTGTCTCTGAAGCACGTCGTTCTCTGTCTCTGAACGATGTTGTTCTCTGTCTCTGAAGCATGTCGTTCTCTGTCTCTGAAGCACGTCGTTCTCTGTCTCTGAAGCACGTCGTTCTCTGTCTCTGAAGCATGTCGTTCTCTGTCTCTGAAGCACGTCGTTCTCTGTCTCTGAAGCACGTCGTTCTCTGTCTCTGTTTCTTAATTGATATTCACCACCTTGTATCATTTCCCCTGGTCTTAACACCGATGATGACACTGCTTTCCAAATCCCAATCATTTACATTCCTGCAAACAGACCGACCAACCGCTTTTCATGTCAGCACAAACTACACAGTGAATTCCCTCTAATAGCGCATATCAATTCTGATTAAAAAAAGACGTAGGGACTTTGAGAGAGGAGAGGAGTTGGATAACTGAACCAGGGAGTACGATGATGTATCAGAGTGTCTAACAGGCCTGGTAAACAGCACCATATGAGTGATTAGGACCATGTGGAAGTGTCTATAGGTTGTGTCCCATATGGGAATGTGTCCCCTTAAATAGTGCACTACTTTTGACCAGAAACCAGAGCCCTATGTTCAAAAGTAGTGTACTTTTTAGGGAACAGGGTGCCAATTGCGATTCAACCTACGTGCCCTAGGGAGTTAGAGTGGGCCAAAACGCATCAGGGTTTAGGGGGGGATGACAGTGTACTTGCTCCACCTCAGGATTCCTAGGTCATTAAGGGCTTAGTGTCCCAAATTGATTTTTCAGTCACTGCTCTCTTGGATGCAGACAGGCTCTAGACTAGCAGAGGCCCAATGAGAAGTCAGTCTCTAGTCTAGCAGAGGCCCAATGAGAAGTCAGTCTCTAGTCTAGCAGAGGCCCAATGAGAAGTCAGTCTCTAGTCTAGGAGAGGCCCAATGAGAAGTCAGTCTCTAGTCTAGCAGAGGCCCAATGAGAAGTCAGTCTCTAGTCTAGCAGAGGCCCAATGAGAAGTCAGTCTCTAGTCTAGCAGAGGCCCAATGAGAAGTCAGTCTCTAGTCTAGCAGAGGCCCAATGAGAAGTCAGTCTCTAGTCTAGCAGAGGCCCAATGAGAAGTCAGTCTCTAGTCTAGGAGAGGCCCAATGAGAAGTCCGTCTCTAGTCTAGGAGAGGCACAATGAGAAACAGTTGTGTAGGATAGGGTTCTAGTCTAGGAGAGAACCAATGAGAAGAAATGTTCTAGTCTTGGAGAGGCCCAATGAGAAGTCCGTCTCTAGTCTAGGAGAGGCCCAATGAGAAGACAGTTGTGTAGGATAGGCTTCTAGTCTAGGAGAGAACCAATGAGAAGAAATGTTCTAGTCTAGGAGAGACCCAATGAGAAGAAATGTTCTAGTCTAGAAGAGAACCAATGAGAAGAAATGTTCTAGTCTAGGAGAGAACCAATGAGAAGAAATGTTCTAGTCTAGGAAAGGACCAATGAGAAGAAATGTTCTAGTCTAGGAGAGAACAATGAGAAACACTAGGGAAGTATGGTGTCTCGCTGTTAGTGTGGTGTATCCCTGGATGTGTGGTGCCTCCCTGGTTGTGTGGTGCCTCCCTGGTTGTGTGGTGCCTCCCTGGTTGTATGGTGTCTCCCTGTTGTGAGGTGTCTACTTGGTTATGTGGTGTCTCCCTGGTTGTGTGGTGTCTCCCTGGTTGTGTGGTGTCTCCCTGGTTGTGTAGTGTCTCCCTGGTTGTGTGGTGTCTCCCTGCTTGTGTGGTGTCTCCCTGCTTGTGTGGTGTCTCCCTGGTTGTGTAGTGCCTCCCTGGTTGTGTGGTGCCTCCTTGGTTTTGTGGTGTCTCTCTGTTAGTGTGGTGTCTACTTGGTTATGTAGTGTCTCCCTGTTGTGAGGTGTCTACTTGGTTATGTGGTGTCTCCCTGGTTGTGTGGTGTCTCCCTGGTTGTGTAGTGTCTCCCTGGTTGTGTGGTGCCTCCCTGGTTTTATGGTGTCTCTCTGTTAGTGTGGTGTCTTCTTGGTTATGTAGTGTCTCCCTGTTGTGAGGTATCTACTTGGTTATGTGGTGCCTCCCTGGTTGTGTGGTGTCTCCCTGGTTGTTTGGTGTCTCCCTGGTTGTGTAGTGTCTCCCTGGTTGTGTGGTGTCTCCCTGGTTGTGTAGTGTCTATCTGGTTGTGTGGTGTCTCCTTGTTAGTGTGGTGCCTCCCTGGTTGTGTGGTGTCTCCTTGTTAGTGTGGTGTCTCACTGGTTGTGTGGTGTCTCCCTGGTTGTGTGGTGCCTCCCTGGTTGTGTGGTGTCTCCCTGGATGTGTGATGCCTCCCTGGTTGTGTGGTGTCTCCCTGGTTGTGTGGTGCCTCCCTGGTTGTGTGGTGCCTCCCTGGTTGTGTGGTGTCTCCCTGCTTGTGTGGTGTCTCCCTGCTTGTGTGGTGTCTCCCTGGTTGTGTAGTGCCTCCCTGGTTGTGTGGTGCCTCCTTGGTTTTGTGGTGTCTCTCTGTTAGTGTGGTGTCTACTTGGTTATGTAGTGTCTCCCTGTTGTGAGGTGTCTACTTGGTTATGTGGTGTCTCCCTGGTTGTGTGGTGTCTCCCTGGTTGTGTAGTGTCTCCCTGGTTGTGTGGTGCCTCCCTGGTTTTGTGGTGTCTCTCTGTTAGTGTGGTGTCTCCCTGGTTGTGTAGTGTCTCCCTGGTTGTTTGGTGTCTCCCTGGTTGTGTAGTGTCTCCCTGGTTGTGTGGTGTCTCCCTGGTTGTGTAGTGTCTCTCTGGTTGTGTGGTGTCTCCTTGTTAGTGTGGTGCCTCCCTGGTTGTGTGGTGTCTCCCTGGATGTGTGGTGCCTCCCTGGTTGTGTGGTGCCTCCCTGGTTGTGTGGTGTCTCCCTGGTTATGCAGTGTCTCTCTGGTTGTGTGGTGTCTCCTTGTTAGTGTGGTGCCTCCCTGGTTGTGTGGTGCCTCCTTGGTTTTG
>NC_060184.1:82076973-82086174 GCF_021184085.1 Oncorhynchus gorbuscha
AGCCTAGCAGTTACCATATACAGGAGGTGATGCTGAACTAAAGCCCTGCTACCTAATACTCAGTGGCAGCTCACTCAGTCCCAGACTGGTCCTGGGTCCTGTGGGGCCTCCATGGCCCTGCACGGCCCTCCACAGCCAGGCTAGCTCAGACTAGGAGCAGCGTTCCACATGGCACCCTACTCCCTGTATAGTGCACTATTTTTGACCAGATCCCTGGTTAAAACTAGTGCACTACGTAGAATAGGGTTCCATTTGTGGCTCGAACCAGCTGTCATCTTTCTAATGATTTCTTTATTTTTCAGGAAAAGCTTGTAGCTAGGGGAAACGGACCGCTTCCGGATCGGGGGGAAACCCGACGCTGACGTTGGGCCGACACTGGACCGGCCTCGTCTGCTGCCTCGTCACCAGGGACGCTCTTTCATCCCGCTTGTGTTTCTTTCTCCCTTTATCCACACAGTCATCAGTATCGGCCTCTCTTTCAAGGCTGGGCCCTCTGGGGGGCGGGGGGGGCGGGGGGGGGGGGGTAGATTTACCAAGGACTCAGAATGTGTGTTTCCTTCTGCCGCCAGATGATAAGGGAGCGGTTGGATTTGACTCTTTGTGGATGTGTTAATGTAATTCTTCACAATGATATTGGTGATTACTGTTTGATTAAATTATGTTTTTGACAGATTTAATTTCTTGTACGACGATGGTTTTGAATCATTCTATATATATATAGCTAGAAGACTCCCCTTCAAATGAATGGATTCGGCTATTTTAGTCAAACCCGTTGCTGTCAGATGTATAAAATTGAGCACAGAGCCATGCAGTCTCCATAGACAAACATTGGCAGTAGAATGGCCCGGACTGAAGAGCGCAGTGACTTTCAACGTGGCACCGTCATAGGATGCCACCTTTCCAACCTGTCAGTTTGCCCAGTTTCTGCCCGACCTTAGCTGCCCCGGTCAACTGTAAGTGCTGTTATTGTGAAGTTGAAACTTATAGGAGCAACAACGGCTCAGCTGCAAAGTGGTAGGCCACAAAAGCTAACAAGAACGGGCCCGTCGAGTGCTGAAGCGTGTAAACATCCTCTGTTCTCGGTTGCAACCCTCACTACCGAGCTCCAAACTGCCTCTGGGAAGCAACCTCAGCACAAGAACAGTTCGTTGGGAGCTTCATGAAATGGGTTTCCATGGCCGAGCAGCACAAGAACTTAAATAATCCCCCTCCTCACCTTGACCCCCCCCCAACAACAACAAAAATAACTTTGAGAATTGTACTTACTATGCATGTGATACGTGGTTGTCCCACCTTGCTGTCTGAAGATGAATACACTAAGTGTCTCTGGATAAGAGGTTCTGCTAAATGACTCACTACTGTAGTGTCTCTGGATCAGAGAGTCTGTTAAATGACTCACTACTGTAAGTGTCTCTGGATCAGAGAGTCTGTAAATGACTCACTACTGTAGTGTCTCTGGATCAGAGAGTCTGTTAAATGACTCACTACTGTAAGTGTCTCTGGATAAGAGAGTCTGTTAAATGACTCACTACTGTAGTGTCTCTGGATCAGAGAGTCTGCTAAATGACTCACTACTGTAGTGGCTCTGGATCAGAGAGTCTGTTAAATGACTAATATACTTTGTTATCATCTAAGTCTCTTCCAATTACATATTTTATTCTATGTGGCGATGTGTTTGAAATGTCAACAGTGTTGACTATGACATATTCACTAGTTAAAGATGATTTTCTATTCGTTTAGCCTATAGGTGGTTAAAACTATATTGTAATGTATCTGGTTCTGTGAGAGGCTGTGTCCCAAATGGCACCCTGTGGCCAAATGTAGTTCAATATTGGTGTGAGTGGGTTTGGGTTAACCCTCCCTGACCACGCTAACCCTCCCTGACCGCGCTAACCCTCCCTGACCACGCTAACCCTCCCTGACCACGCTAACCCTCCCTGACCACACTAACCCTCCCTGACCACGCTAACCCTCCCTGACCACGCTAACCCTCCCTGACCACGCTAACCCTCCCTGACCAGGCTAACCCTCCCTGACCACACTAACCCTCCCTGACCAGGCTAACCCTCCCTGACCACGCTAACCCTCCCTGACCACGCTAACCCTCCCTGACCGCGCTAACCCTCCCTGACCACGCTAACCCTTCCTGACCAGGCTAAGCCTCCCTGACCACGCTAACCCTCCGTGACCACGCTA
Source organism: Oncorhynchus gorbuscha (assembly GCF_021184085.1). Classification (NCBI taxonomy): domain Eukaryota; kingdom Metazoa; phylum Chordata; class Actinopteri; order Salmoniformes; family Salmonidae; genus Oncorhynchus; species Oncorhynchus gorbuscha. Next base: position 82,079,170 of record NC_060184.1, read on the forward strand.
ACCCTCCCTGACCACACTAACCCTCCCTGACCACGCTAACCCTCCCTGACCGCGCTAACCCTCCCTGACCGCGCTAACCCTCCCTGACCACGCTAACCCTCCCTGACCGCGCTAACCCTCCCTGACCGCGCTAACCCTCCGTGACCGCGCTAACCCTCCCTGACCACGCTAACCCTCCATGACCACGCTAACCCTCCCTGACCACGCTAACCCTCCCTGACCGCGCTAACCCTCCCTGACCACACTAACCCTCCCTGACCACGCTAACCCTCCGTGACCACGCTAACCCTCCCTGACCACGCTAACCCTCCCTGACCACGCTAACCCTCCCTGACCACACTAACCCTCCCTGACCACACTAACCCTCCCTGACCACGCTAACCTTCCGTGACCACGCTAACCCTCCCTGATCGCGCTAACCCTCCCTGACCACGCTAACCCTCCCTGACCACGCTAACCCTCCCTGACCAGGCTAACCCTCCCTGACCACGCTAACCCTCCCTGACCATGCTAACCCTCCCTGACCGCGCTAACCCTCCCTGACCACGCTAACCCTTCCTGACCAGGCTAAGCCTCCCTGACCACGCTAACCCTCCGTGACCACGCTAACCCTCCCTGACCACACTAACCCTCCCTGACCACGCTAACCCTCCCTGACCGCGCTAACCCTCCCTGACCGCGCTAACCCTCCCTGACCACGCTAACCCTCCCTGACCGCGCTAACCCTCCCTGACCACGCTAACCCTCCGTGACCGCGCTAACCCTCCCTGACCACGCTAACCCTCCCTGACCACGCTAACCCTCCCTGACCACGCTAACCCTCCCTGACCGCGCTAACCCTCCCTGACCACACTAACCCTCCCTGACCACGCTAACCCTCCGTGACCACGCTAACCCTCCCTGACCACGCTAACCCTCCCTGACCACGCTAACCCTCCCTGACCACACTAACCCTCCCTGACCACACTAACCCTCCCTGACCACGCTAACCTTCCGTGACCACGCTAACCCTCCCTGACCGCGCTAACCCTCACAGACCACGCTAACCCTTCCTGACCACGCTAACCCTCCGTGACCACGCTAACCCTCCCTGACCACACTAACCCTCCCTGACCACGCTAACCCTCCCTGACCACGCTAACCCTCCCTGACCGCGCTAACCCTCCCTGACCACGCTAACCCTCCCTGACCGCGCTAACCCTCCCTGACCACGCTAACCCTCCGTGACCGCGCTAACCCTCCCTGACCACGCTAACCCTCCCTGACCACGCTAACCCTCCCTGACCACGCTAACCCTCCCTGACCGCGCTAACCCTCCCTGACCACACTAACCCTCCCTGACCACGCTAACCCTCCGTGACCACGCTAACCCTCCCTGACCACGCTAACCCTCCCTGACCACGCTAACCCTCCCTGACCACACTAACCCTCCCTGACCACACTAACCCTCCCTGACCACGCTAACCATCCCTGACCACGCTAACCCTCCCTGACCACGCTAACCCTCCCTGACCACGCTAACCCTCCGTGACCACGCTAACCCTCCCTGACCACGCTAACCTTCCGTGACCACGCTAACCCTCCCTGACCACACTGACCTTCCCTGACCACGCTGACCCTTACCCCAGTGAAAACAGCACAAATAACATTTTGGTCCCCACCTCCCAAGCCGCACGCCCCTCCCCTCCTCCGTCCACCCTAACAGAAACACAAACAGGGCCTTGAAGAGAAGCAAAACACAAGACTCCCCAATCACCCCCCCCCTTGTCCTCCTTTGTCTAGCTGAGCATAATCAGCCCCAACACAGCTCCCCAAAAATAATAAAACCAGCCCCAACTCAGCTCCCCCCAAATCATGAAACCAGCGCCCACTCAGCTCCCCCCAAATCATGAAACCAGCGCCCACTCAGCTCCCCCCAAATCATGAAACCAGCGCCCACTCAGCTCCCCCCAAATCATGAAACCAGCGCCCACTCAGCTCCCCCCAAATCATGAAACCAGCGCCCACTCAGCTCCCCCAAATCATGAAACCAGCGCCCAATCAGCTCCCCCAAATCATGAAACCAGCGCCCACTCAGCTCCCCAAATCATGAAACCAGCGCCCACTCAGCTCCCCCAAATCATGAAACCAGCCCCCACTCAGCTCCCCCCAAATCATGAAACCAGCGCCCACTCAGCTCCCCCCAAATCATGAAACCAGCGCCCAATCAGCTCCCCAAATCATGAAACCAGCGCCCACTCAGCTCCCCCAAATCATGAAACCAGCGCCCACTCAGCTCCCCCAAATCATGAAACCAGCGCCCACTCAGCTCCCCCAAATCATGAAACCAGCGCCCAATCAGCTGAAACCAGCGCCACTCCCCCAAATCATGAAACCAGCGCCCACTCAGCTCCCCCAAATCATGAAACCAGCGCCCAATCAGCTCCCCCCAAATCATGAAACCAGCTCAGCCCCAAATCATGAAACCAGCGCCCAATCAGCTCCCCCAAATCATGAAACCAGCGCAGCTCCCCCCAAATCATGAAATCAGCGCTCCCCCAAATCATGAAACCAGCGCCCACTCAGCTCCCCCAAATCATGAAACCAGCGCCCACTCAGCTCCCCCCAAATCATGAAACCAGCGCCCACTCAGCTCCCCCAAATCATGAAACCAGCGCCCACTCAGCTCCCCCAAATCATGAAACCAGCGCCCACTCAGCTCCCCCAAATCATGAAACCAGCGCCCACTCAGCTCCCCCAAATCATGAAACCAGCGCCCACTCAGCTCCCCCAAATCATGAAACCAGCGCCCACTCAGCTCCCCCAAATCATGAAACCAGCGCAGCCCCAAATCATCAGCGCTCAGCCCCAAATCATGAAACCAGCGCCCACAAATCAGCCAGCGCCCACTCAGCCCCAAATCATGAAACCAGCGCCCACTCAGCTCCCCCAAATCATGAAACCAGCGCCCACTCAGCTCCCCCAAATCATGAAACCAGCGCCCACTCAGCTCCCCCCAAATCATGAAACCAGCGCCCACTCAGCTCCCCCAAATCATGAAACCAGCGCCCACTCAGCTCCCCCCAAATCATGAAACCAGCGCCCACTCAGCTCCCCCCAAATCATGAAACCAGCGCCCACTCAGCTCCCCCAAATCATGAAACCAGCGCCCAAATCAGCTCCCCAAATCATGAAACCAGCGCCCACTCAGCTCCCCCAAATCATGAAACCAGCGCCCACTCAGCTCCCCCAAATCATGAAACCAGCGCCCACTCAGCTCCCCCAAATCATGAAACCAGCCCCTCAGCTCAGCCCAAATCATGAAACCAGCGCTCCCCCCAAATCATGAAACCAGCGCCCACTCAGCTCCCCCAAATCATGAAACCAGCGCCCACTCAGCTCCCCCCAAATCATGAAACCAGCGCCCACTCAGCTCCCCCAAATCATGAAACCAGCGCCCCCACTCAGCTCCCCCAAATCATGAAACCAGCGCCCAAATCATGAAACCAGCTCCCCCAAATCATGAAACCAGCGCCCACTCAGCTCCCCAAATCATGAAACCAGCGCTCCCCCAAATCTCAGCGCTCCCCCAAATCATGAAACCAGCGCCCACTCAGCTCCCCCCAAATCATGAAACCAGCGCCCACTCAGCTGAAACCAGCGCCCACCCCAAATCATGAAACCAGCGCCCACTCAGCTCCCCCCAAATCATGAAACCAGCGCCCACTCAGCTCCCCCCAAATCATGAAACCAGCGCCCACTCAGCTCCCCCAAATCATGAAACCAGCGCCCACTCAGCTCCCCCAAATCATGAAACCAGCGCCCACTCAGCTCCCCCAAATCATGAAACCAGCGCCCACTCAGCTCCCCCAAATCATGAAACCAGCGCCCACTCAGCTCCCCCCAAATCATGAAACCAGCGCCCACTCAGCTCCCCCAAATCATGAAACCAGCGCCCACTCAGCTCCCCCAAATCATGAAACCAGCGCCCACTCAGCTCCCCCAAATCATGAAACCAGCGCCCACTCAGCTCCCCCCAAATCATGAAACCAGCGCCCACTCAGCTCCCCCAAATCATGAAACCAGCGCCCACTCAGCTCCCCCAAATCATGAAACCAGCGCCCACTCAGCTCCCCCAAATCATGAAACCAGCGCCCACTCAGCGCTCCCCCAAATCATGAAACCAGCGCCCACTCAGCTCCCCCCAAATCATGAAACCAGCGCCCACTCAGCTCCCCCATGAAAAATCAAATCATGAAACCAGCGCCCACTCAGCTCCCCCAAATCATGAAACCAGCGCCCACTCAGCTCCCCCAAATCATGAAACCAGCGCCCAAATCATGAAACCAGCTCCCCCAAATCATGAAACCAGCGCCCACTCAGCTCCCCCAAATCATGAAACCAGCGCCCACTCAGCTCCCCCAAATCATGAAACCAGCGCCCACTCAGCTCCCCCAAATCATGAAACCAGCGCCCACTCAGCTCCCCAAATCATGAAACCAGCGCCCACTCAGCTCCCCCAAATCATGAAACCAGCGCCCACTCAGCTCCCCCAAATCATGAAACCAGCGCCCACTCAGCTCCCCCCAAATCATGAAACCAGCGCCCCACAAATCATGAAACCAGCGCTCCCCCAAATCATGAAACCAGCGCCCACTCAGCTCCCCCAAATCATGAAACCAGCGCCCACATGAAACCAGCTCCCCCCAAATCATGAAACCAGCGCCCACTCAGCTCCCCCCAAATCATGAAACCAGCGCCCACTCAGCTCCCCAAATCATGAAACCAGCGCCCACTCAGCTCCCCCAAATCATGAAACCAGCGCCCACTCAGCTCCCCCAAATCATGAAACCAGCGCCCACTCAGCTCCCCCCAAATCATGAAACCAGCGCCCACTCAGCTCCCCCCAAATCATGAAACCAGCGCCCACTCAGCTCCCCCAAATCATGAAACCAGCGCTCCCCCAAATCATGAAACCAGCTCCCCCAAATCATGAAACCAGCGCCCACTCAGCTCCCCCAAATCATGAAACCAGCGCCCACTCAGCTCCCCCAAATCATGAAACCAGCGCCCACCAAATCATGAAAGCTCCCCCCAAATCATGAAACCAGCGCCACAAATCAGCTCCCCCAAATCATGAAACCAGCGCCCACTCAGCTCCCCCCAAATCATGAAACCAGCGCCCACTCAGCTCCCCCCAAATCATGAAACCAGCGCCCACTCAGCTCCCCCAAATCATGAAACCAGCGCCCAAATCATCAGCTCCCCCAAATCATGAAACCAGCGCCCACTCAGCTCCCCCAAATCATGAAACCAGCGCCCACTCAGCTCCCCCCAAATCATGAAACCAAAGCGAAACCAGCCACTCAGCTCCCCCCAAATCATGAAACCAGCGCCCACTCAGCTCCCCCCAAATCATGAAACCAGCGCCCACTGAAACCAGCTCCCCAAATCATGAAACCAGCGCCCACTCAGCTCCCCCCAAATCATGAAACCAGCGCCCACTCAGCTCCCCCAAATCATGAAACCAGCGCAGCCCAAATCATGAAACCAGCGCCCTCCCCCAAATCATGAAACCAGCGCCCACTCAGCTCCCCCCAAATCATGAAACCAGCGCCCACTCAGCTCCCCCCAAATCATGAAACCAGCGCCCAGCTCCCCAGCAGCGCCCCCAAATCATGAAACCAGCGCCCACTCATCATGAAACCAGCCCAAATCATGAAACCAGCGCCCACTCAGCTCCCCCCAAATCATGAAACCAGCGCCCATCAGCTCCCCCAAATCATGAAACCAGCCCTCAGCTCCCCCCAAATCATGAAACCAGCGCCCCACTCAGCTCCCCCAAATCATGAAACCAGCGCCCACTCAGCTCCCCCCAAATCATGAAACCAGCGCCCATCATGAAACCAGCGCCCCCTCCCCCCAAATCATGAAACCAGCGCCCACTCAGCTCCCCCAAATCATGAAACCAGCGCCCACTCAGCTCCCCCAAATCATGAAACCAGCGCCCACTCAGCTCCCCCCAAATCATGAAACCAGCGCCCACTCAGCTCCCCCAAATCATGAAACCAGCGCCCACCAGCTCCCCAAATCATGAAACCAGCGCCCACTCCAAATCATGAAACCAGCGCCCACTCAGCTCCCCCAAATCATGAAACCAGCGCCCACTCAGCTCCCCCCAAATCATGAAACCAGCGCCCACTCAGCTCCCCCAAATCATGAAACCAGCGCCACTCACAAATCATGAAACCAGCGCCCCCTCCCCAAATCATGAAACCAGCGCCCACTCAGCTCCCCCAAATCATGAAACCAGCGCCACTCAGCTCCCCCCAAATCATGAAACCAGCGCCCAATCAGCTCCCCCCAAATCATGAAACCAGCGCCCACTCATGAAACTCCCCCAAATCATGAAACCAGCGCCCACTCAGCTCCCCCCAAATCATGAAACCAGCGCAGCCCAAATCATGAAACAGCGCTCCCCCAAATCATGAAACCAGCGCCCACTCAGCTCCCCCAAATCATGAAACCAGCGCGCCCACCAATCAGCTCCCCCAAATCATGAAACCAGCGCCCACTCAGCTCCCCCCAAATCATGAAACCAGCGCCCAATCAGCTCCCCCCAAATCATGAAACCAGCGCCCACTCAGCTCCCCCAAATCATGAAACCAGCGCCCACTCAGCTCCCCCAAATCATGAAACCAGCGCCCAATCAGCTCCCCCCAAATCATGAAACCAGCGCCCACTCAGCTCCCCCAAATCATGAAACCAGCGCCCAATCAGCTCCCCAAATCATGAAACCAGCGCCCACTCAGCTCCCCCAAATCATGAAACCAGCGCCCACTCAGCTCCCCCCAAATCATGAAACCAGCGCCCACTCAGCTCCCCCCAAATCATGAAACCAGCGCTCCCCCCACTGAAACCAGCTCCCCCCAAATCATGAAACCAGCGCCCACTCAGCTCCCCCCAAATCATGAAACCAGCGCCACTCAGCTCCCCCAAATCATGAAACCAGCGCCCACTCAGCTC
>NC_060184.1:82086274-82094797 GCF_021184085.1 Oncorhynchus gorbuscha
CTCCCTCTCAGTCTCTCTCTCTCTCTCTCTCCCTCCCTCTCAGTCTCTCTCTCTCTCTCTCTCTCTCTCTCTCTCTCTCTCTCTCTCTCTCTCCCTACTCTCTCTGTCTCTCTCCATCTTTCTCTCTCTCTCACCTTATTTCCCTCTTTCCTCCTCTCTCTCTCCCTCAGTCTCTCTCTCTCTCTCTCTCTCTCTCTCTCTCTCTCTCTCTCTCTCTCTCTCTCTCTCTCTCTCTCTCTCTCCCTCTCTCTCTCTCTCTCTCTCAGTCTCAGTCTCAGTCTCTCTCTCTCTCTCTCTCTCCCTCCCTCTCAGTCTCTCAGTCTCTCTCTCTCTCTCTGTCTCTCTCTCTCTCCCTCTCTCTCTCTCTCTCTCTCTCTCTCTCTCTCTCTCTCTCTCTCTCTCTCTCTCTCTCTCTCTCTCTCTCTCTCTCTCCCTCTCAGTCTCTCTCTCTCTCTCCCTCCCTCTCAGTCTCTCTCTCTCTCTCTCTCTCTCTCCCTCCCTCTCAGTCTCTCTCTCTCTCTCTCTCCCTCCCTCCCTGTCAGTCTCTCTCTCTCTCTCTCTCTCTCTCTCTCTCTCTCTCTCTCTCTCTCTCTCTCTCTCTCTCTCTCTCTCTCTCTCTCTCTCTCTCTCTCTCTCTCTCTCCTCTCTCCCTCCTCTCAGTCTCTCTCTCTCTCTCTCCCTCCTCTCAGTCTCTCTCTCTCTCTCTCTCCCTCCCTCTCAGTCTCTCTCTCTCTCTCTCTCTCTCTCTCTCTCTCTCTCCTCTCTCTCTCTCTCTCTCTCTCTCTCTGCCTCTCTCTCTCTCTCTCTCTCTCTCTCTCTCCTCTCTCTCTCTCTCTCTCTCTCTCTCTCTCTCTCTCTCTCTCTCTCTCTCTCTCTCTCTCTCTCTCTCTCTCTCTCTCCCTCCCTCCCTCCCAGTCTCTTGCTCTCCCACTCCCATATTTCTCTCTCTCTCACCTTATCTCTACCATTCCTCCTCTCTCTCTCTCCTCGCCTCCTCTCAGTCTCTCTCTCTCTCTCTCTCCCTCTCAGTCTCTCTCTCTCCCACGCTCTCTGTCTCTCCCCATCTTTCTCTCTCTCTCGCCTTATCTCTCTTTCCTCCTCTCTCTCTCTCTCGCTCCCTCAATCTCTCTCTCTCTCTCTCTCTCCCACTCTCTCTGTCTCTCTCCATCTTTCTCTCTCTCTCACCTTATCTCCCTCTTTCCCCCTCTCTCTCCCTCAGTCTCACTCTCTCTCTCCTCGCTCCCTCAGTCTCTCTTTCTCTCTCCCTCGCTCCCTCTCAGTCTCTCTCTCTCTCTCTCGTCTCTCTCCATCTTTCTCTCTCTCTCTCTCTCTCTCTCTCTCTCTCTCTCTCTCTCTCTCTCTCTCTCTCTCTCTCTCTCCCTCCCTCTCAGTCCTCTCTCTCTCTCTCTCTCTCTCTCTCTCTCTCTCTCTCTCTCGTCTCTCTCTCTCTCTCTCTCTCTCTCTCTCTCTCTCTCTCTCTCTCTCTCTCTCTCTCTCTCTCTCTCTCTCTCTCTCTCTCTCTCTCTCTCTCTCCCTCCCTCAGTCTCTTGCTCTCCCACTCCCATATTTCTCTCTCTCTCACCTTATCTCTACCATTCCTCCTCTCTCTCTCTCTCTCGCTCCCTCAGTCTCTCTCTCTCTCTCTCTCTCCTCTCAGTCTCTCTCTCTCCCACGCTCTCTGTCTCTCCCCATCTTTCTCTCTCTCTCGCCTTATCTCTCTTTCCTCCTCTCTCTCTCTCCCTCGCTCCCTCAATCTCTCTCTCTCTCTCTCTCTCCCACTCTCTCTGTCTCTCTCCATCTTTCTCTCTCTCTACCTTATCTCCCTCTTTCCCCCTCTCTCTCTCCCTCAGTCTCACTCTCTCTCTCCTCGCTCCCTCGCTCCCTCAGTCTCTCTTCTCTCTCCCTCGCTCCCTCTCAGTCTCTCTCTCCTCTCTCTGTCTCTCTCCGTCTTTCTCTCTCTCTCTCTCTCTCTCTCTCTCTCTCTCTCTCTCTCTCTCTCTTCTCCTCTCTCTCTCTCTCTCTCTCTCTCTCTCTCTCTCTCTCTCTCTCACTCTCTCTCTCTCTTTCCTCCTCTCTCTCCCACTCCCTCTCTGTCTCTCTGGCTCTCTTCCTTCTGCCACCACTTTAAGAAAGAGAGAGAGACATTTGGATTATCTGACCAGGGAATGCCATTCAGGGAAAAGATTCTGAGCCTCGCAATTTCTCAGAGCCTAGAGGAGTGTGAACTATTAGTGGCTTGCCAAACCAGTAGGTCCCTCCAATCATCCTGGCGTCACACACAGCGACTCCAGGCTTGACAGACAAGAAGGTCCAAAATAACCTGGGGTTAATCACAGTTTCGGCCTGCGTCACCCTGTACCCTATATATAGCGCACTACTTTTGACCAGGATCCATAGGGTTCTGATTAAAAGTAGTGCACTATATAGGGAATAGGGTGCCACTTGAGACACATTCTAAGGTTATGCATGGGGGGTGCTGAAGTGTATGCTAATAGCATCCTGTCTCTCTGCCTGCCTGTCTCTCTGCCTGCCTGCCTCTCTGCCTGCCTGTCTCTCTGCCTGCCTGTCTCTCTGCCTGCCTGTCTCTCTGCCTGCCTGTCTCTCTGCCTGCCTGTCTCTCTGCATGCTTGTTTCTCTGCCTGCCTGTCTCTCTGCCTGCCTGTCTCTCTGCCTGCCTGTCTCTCTGCCTGCCTGTCTCTCTGCCTGCCTGTCTCTCTGCCTGCTTGTTTCTCTGCCTGCCTGTCTCTCTGCCTGCCTGTCTCTCTGCCTGCCTGCCTGTCTCTCTGCCTGCCTGCCTCTCGGCCTGCTTGTTTCTCTGCCTGCCTGCCTCTCAGCCTGCTTGTTTCTCGGCCTGCCTGTCTCTCTGCCTGCCTGTCTCTCTGCCTGCCTGTCTCTCTGCCTGCCTGCCTCTCAGCCTGCTTGTTTCTCTGCCTGCCTGTCTCTCTGCCTGCCTGTCTCTCTGCCTGCCTGTCTCTCTGCCACCCTGCCTGTCTGCTTGCTTGGCTGCTGGGGACTTCTGTATGTGTGTCTGGGACTTGTCAGAATAGTAATTATAAATTGGGGAGACAACGTTTCATTTATTTTTCTTTTCAGGGGCGACTATCAATGAAGGGTCGAGAGGAAGTACTGTCAGAGTAGTTTAAAGGATCACTGTATGAACTTTCAATCTTCAGACCGGTTTTGGAGGAAAGTTTGAGAAGATATAGTCCCAACTTCTGGGAGGAAAGAGCCCTCAGATATACCATAGGAATTAGTTAAGACGTACAACTGTGAGTTAAAAAGCCACATTAGACTGTAAACATCATTGCACAGAGTGGACAGTTTTAACTGTTTTTAATTATTTAAATGTAAATTTAAATTCATAGGATTTATACAATACATTATATATATTTTTTTTTATTTGAATTTTTTTTATTTTATCATCACTCTAATGTATTTCTTAGACAAAATCCTCATTCATTCATATATATATATATATGTTTTAATCCTCATTCTAATGTATTCCTTAGACAAAATCATCATTCTAATGTATCAAAATCGTAGTTGTAACAAACATTGCAGCTGTAAAAACGCCCAATAACTTGCCAATGTTCCTTGTTCGTGTCCCTCTCATAATGTGTTGGGCACAGCCGTGGCCTCACTCAAAAGGCGACTTCCTCTGTGAGGAAATGGAACGCAGCCTCTGAGCTCACACTCTCCCTTTGTACCGGTGAGAAAATATTCTACATCCCAAAATGGCACCTACACAGTGCACTACTTTGATATGGGCTCTGGTCAAAAGTAGTGTACTACCTAGGGAATAGGTTGCCATAAGGGACACATACAAAGATATGCTATCTGGAATACAAGTGATTTACAGCCAATGAAGGGAAAACAACAATGAAACGCTGAGTCATTCTTAACATTTATATGTGGCAATAACACTTCTGGTTTGATTTCTTCGTGTAGGATCCCTGGCAGTGTATTACGTGTGGTATATACAGTAACACTACACCCAAACAAGGGCACTGCGTTCATCCACCTCTGGCCTGCTCGCCTCCCTACCACTGAGGAAGTACAGCTCCCGCTCAGCCCAGTCAAAACTGTTCGCTGCTCTGGCCCCCCAATGGTGGAACAAACTCCTCACGACGCCAGGACAGCGGAGTCAATCACCACCTTCCGGAGACACCTGAAACCCCACCTCTTTAAGGAATACCTAGGATAGGATAAGTAATCCCTCTCACCCCCCCTTAAGATTTAGATGCACTATTGTAAAGGGACTGTTCCACTGGATGTCATAAGGTGAATGCACCAATTTGTAAGTCGCTCTGGATAAGAGCGTCTGCTAAATGACTTAAATGTAATGTAATGTAAATGTAACACTTCTGGTCAGGTTGTATTGGTTAATGGTGGTTGTAGTTTCTACCTGACAATAACGCAACATATTTTGAGAAGAGCACATAGAGTTCTAGTCAAAAGTATAGCACAATGTTTGGGTATAGGGTGTCATTTGGGATGCACTCAGTTATTGAGGATGTGTCTTCAATCTTCAGATCAACCTGAATTGGCTGAATCCCTATTCCCTATACTATACCCTATACTATACCCTATATTATACCCTATTCCCTAATACTATACCCTATACTATACCCTATTCCCTATACTATACCCTATACTATACCCTATACTATACCCTATACTATACCCTATTCCCTATACTATACCCTATTCCCTATACTATACCCTATTCCCTATACTATACCCTATTCCCTATACTATACCCTATACTATACCCTATATGGTGCACTATATCCTGTGGGCCCAGCTAAAAAGTAGTGCACTGTATAGGGAATAGGGTGCCATTTGGTGTGTAGCCTATTGGACTTCTGCAATGACATCATAGATATAATTTATTACAAAATCAACAACGGTTACAATAAAAGCCTTTTAAGATGTGAATAAGAATCGCACCGATTAGTGCAGTTTCAAAACGGGGTTTTAAAAGCCTTTGAAGACTGATATGATTAATACACGGTAAAGTGAATGTATTTACAGAATAAACAGATTGTCATTGACATTTTCAATTATTTTTAACGGGAATTGGATACTTCCGAAGGCATATAGCTTTAAAAGACCATCTTTTCTATGAAGTAACATGACGGTGCTTTAGACAGGATTGTAATGTAAGTGGTTTCTATCTAACATTTAGGCTTTTACAATAAATTAAATAAATAACTTCTGAAAAAGTAGCCGTTTTCTAAGACTGAGATGTGATACGTGATGTGAGAAAGGAATGAGAAGGTTGCAGACTGACCAAGACTTCTGTGAAGTGGAAAGGTTGTGCATTTGAGGAGGCGGGTGGCCTAGTGGTTAGAGTGTAGAGGTGGTAGGGTAGCCTAGTGGTTAGAGTGTAGAGGAGGCAGGTAGCCTAGTGGTTAGAGTGTAGAGGAGGCAGGTAGCCTAGTGGTTAGAGTGTAGAGGTGGCAGGTAGCCTAGTGGATAGAGTGTAGAGGTGGCAGGGTAGTCTAGTGGTTAGAGTGTAGAGGTGGTAGGTAGTCTAGTGGTTAGAGGAGGCAGGTATTCTCGTGGTTAGAGGAGGCAGGTGGCCTAGTGGTTAAAGGAGGCATGTAGCCTAGTGGTTACAGGAGGCAGGTAGCCTAGTGGTTAGAGGAGGCAGGTAGCCTAGTGGTTAGAGTGTAGAGGAGGCAGGTAGCCTAGTGGTTAGAGTGTAGAGGTGGTAGGGTAGCCTAGTGGTTAGAGGAGGCAGGTATTCTCGTGGTTAGAGGAGGCAGGTAGCCTAGTGGTTAGAGGAGGCAGGTAGCCTAGTGGTTAGAGGAGGCAGGTAGCCTAGTGGTTATAGGAGGCAGGTAGCCTAGTGGTTAGAGGAGGCAGGTAGCCTAGTGGTTAGAGGAGGCAGGTAGTCTAGTGGTTAGAGGAGGCAGGTGGTCTAGTGGTTAGAGGAGGCAGGTAGTCTAGTGGTTAGAGGAGGCAGGTAGCCTAGTGGTTAGAGGAGGCAGGTAGTCTAGTGGTTAGAGGAGGCAGGTAGCCTAGTGGTTAGAGGAGGCAGGTAGCCTAGTGGTTAGAAGAGGCAGGTAGTCTAGTGGTTAGAGGAGGCAGGTAGCCTAGTGGTTAGAGGAGGCAGGTAGCCTAGTGGTTAGAGTGTAGAGGTGGAAGGTAGCCTAGTGGTTAGAGTGTAGAGGTGGCAGGTAGCCTAGTGGTTAGAGTGTAGAGGAGGCAGGTAACCTAGTGGTTAGAGTGTAGAGGTAGTAGGTAGTCTAGTGGTAAGAGGAGGGAGGCAGGTAGCCTAGTGGTTAGAGGAGGCAGGTAGCCTAGTGGTTAGAGTGTAGAGGAGGCAGGTAACCTAGTGGTTAGAGTGTAGAGGTGGTAGGTAGTCTAGTGGTTAGAGGAGGGAGGCAGGTAGCCTAGTGGTTAGAGGAGGCAGGTGGCCTAGTGGTTAGAGGAGGCAGGTAGCCTAGTGGTTAGAGAAGGCAGGTAGCCTAGTGGTGAGAGGAGGCAGGTGGCCTAGTGGTTAGAGAAGGCAGGTAGCCTAGTTGTTAGAGGAGGCAGGTAGCCTAGTGGTTAGAGGAGGCAGGTAGCCTAGTGGTTAGAGTGTAGAGGAGGCAGGTAGCCTAGTGGTTAGAGTGTAGAGGTAGTAGGTAGTCTAGTGGTAAGAGGAGGGAGGCAGGTAGCCTAGTGTTTAGAGGAGGCAGGTAGCCTAGTGGTTAGAGTGTAGAGGAGGCAAGTAGCCTAGTGGTTAGAGGAGGCAGGTAGCCTAGTGGTTAGAGTGTAGAGGAGGCAGGTAGCCTAGTGGTTAGAGTGTAGAGGAGGCAGGTAGCCTAGTGGTTAGAGTGTAGAGGTAGTAGGTAGTCTAGTGGTTAGAGGAGGGAGGCAGGTAGCCTAGTGGTTAGAGGAGGTAGGTGGCCTAGTGGTTAGAGGAGGCAGGTAGCCTAGTGGTTAGAGGAGGTAGGTGGCCTAGTGGTTAGAGGAGGCAGGTAGTCTAGTGGTTAGAGGAGGCAGGTAGTCTAGTGGTTAGAGGAGGCAGGTAGTCTAGTGGTTAGAGGAGGCAGGTAGCCTAGTGGTTAGAGGAGGCAGGTAGCCTAGTGGTTAGAGTGTAGAGGAGGCAGGTAGCCTAGTGGTTAGAGTGTAGAGGTGGTAGGGTAGCCTAGTGGTTAGAGGAGGCAGGTATTCTCGTGGTTAGAGGAGGCAGGTAGCCTAGTGGTTAGAGGAGGCAGGTAGCCTAGTGGTTAGAGGAGGCAGGTAGCCTAGTGGTTATAGGAGGCAGGTAGCCTAGTGGTTAGAGGAGGCAGGTAGCCTAGTGGTTAGAGGAGGCAGGTAGTCTAGTGGTTAGAGGAGGCAGGTGGTCTAGTGGTTAGAGGAGGCAGGTAGTCTAGTGGTTAGAGGAGGCAGGTAGCCTAGTGGTTAGAGGAGGCAGGTAGTCTAGTGGTTAGAGGAGGCAGGTAGCCTAGTGGTTAGAGGAGGCAGGTAGCCTAGTGGTTAGAAGAGGCAGGTAGTCTAGTGGTTAGAGGAGGCAGGTAGCCTAGTGGTTAGAGGAGGCAGGTAGCCTAGTGGTTAGAGTGTAGAGGTGGAAGGTAGCCTAGTGGTTAGAGTGTAGAGGTGGCAGGTAGCCTAGTGGTTAGAGTGTAGAGGAGGCAGGTAACCTAGTGGTTAGAGTGTAGAGGTAGTAGGTAGTCTAGTGGTAAGAGGAGGGAGGCAGGTAGCCTAGTGGTTAGAGGAGGCAGGTAGCCTAGTGGTTAGAGTGTAGAGGAGGCAGGTAACCTAGTGGTTAGAGTGTAGAGGTGGTAGGTAGTCTAGTGGTTAGAGGAGGGAGGCAGGTAGCCTAGTGGTTAGAGGAGGCAGGTGGCCTAGTGGTTAGAGGAGGCAGGTAGCCTAGTGGTTAGAGAAGGCAGGTAGCCTAGTGGTGAGAGGAGGCAGGTGGCCTAGTGGTTAGAGAAGGCAGGTAGCCTAGTTGTTAGAGGAGGCAGGTAGCCTAGTGGTTAGAGGAGGCAGGTAGCCTAGTGGTTAGAGTGTAGAGGAGGCAGGTAGCCTAGTGGTTAGAGTGTAGAGGTAGTAGGTAGTCTAGTGGTAAGAGGAGGGAGGCAGGTAGCCTAGTGTTTAGAGGAGGCAGGTAGCCTAGTGGTTAGAGGTGAGGAGGCAAGTAGCCTAGTGGTTAGAGGAGGCAGGTAGCCTAGTGGTTGGAGTGTAGAGGAGGCAGGTAGCCTAGTGGTTAGAGTGTAGAGGAGGCAGGTAGCCTAGTGGTTAGAGTGTAGAGGTAGTAGGTAGTCTAGTGGTTAGAGGAGGGAGGCAGGTAGCCTGAGTGGTTAGAGGAGGTAGGTGGCCTAGTGGTTAGAGGAGGCAGGTAGCCTAGTGGTTAGAGGAGAGTAGGTGGCCTAGTGGTTAGAGGAGGCAGGTAGTCTAGTGGTTAGAGGAGGCAGGTAGTCTAGTGGTTAGAGGAGGCAGGTAGTCTAGTGGTTAGAGGAGGCAGGTAGCCTAGTGGTTAGAGGAGGCAGGTAGCCTAGTGGTTAGAGGAGGCAGGTAGTCTAGTGG
>NC_060184.1:82094897-82099252 GCF_021184085.1 Oncorhynchus gorbuscha
TCTCTCTCTCTCTCTCTCTCTCTCTCTCTCTCCCTCTCAGTCTCTCTCTCTCTCCCACTCTCTGTCTCTCTCCATCTTTCTCTCTCCCACCTTATCTCCCTCTTTCCCTCTCTCTCTCCCTCAGTCTCTCTCTCTCTCTCCCTCGCTCCCTCAGTCTCTCTCTCTCCCTCTCCCTCTCAGTCTCTCTCTCTCTCTCTTCTGTCTTCTCTCCATCTTCTCTCTCTCTCTCTCTCTCTCTCTCTCTCTCTCTCTCTCTCTCTCTCTCTCTCTCTCTCTCTCTCTCTCTCTCTCTCTCTCACCTTCTCTCTCTTTCCTCCTCTCTCTCTCCACTCCCTCTCTGTCTCTCTGGCTCTCTTCCTTCTGCCACCACTTTAAGAAGAGAGAGAGACATTTGGATTATCTGACCAGGGAATGCCATTCAGGAAAAGATTCTGAGCCTCGCAATTTCTCAGAGCCTAGAGGAGTGTGAACTATTAGTGGCTTGCCAAACCAGTAGGTCCCTCCAATCATCCTGGCGTCACACACAGCGACTCCAGGCTTGACAGACAAGAAGGTCCAAAATAACCTGGGGTTAATCACAGTTCTGGCCTGCATCTCGAATGTCACCCTGTAACTTATATAGCGCACTACTTTTTGACCAGGATCCATAGGGTTCTGATTAAAAGTAGTGCACTATATAGGGAATAGAGTGCCACTGGAGACACATTCTAAGGTTATGCATGAGGGCTGCTGAAGTGTATGCCTAATAGCATCCTGTCTCTCTGCCTGCCTGTCTCTCTGCCTGCCTGCCTCTCTGCCTGCTCTGTCTCTCTGCCTGCCTGTCTCTCTGCCTGCCTGTCTCTCTGCCTGCTTGTTTCTCTGCCTGCCTGTCTCTCTGCCTGCCTGTCTCTCTGCCTGCCTGTCTCTCTGCCTTGCCTGTCTCTCTGCTCTCTCTGCCTGTCTCTCTGCCTGCTTGCTCTCTGCTTCTGCCTGCCTGCGTCTCTCTGCCTGCCTGTCTCTTCTGCCTGCTGCCTGTCTCTCTGCCTGCCTGCCTCTCGGCCTGCTTGTTTCTCTGCCTGCCTGCCTCTCAGCCTGCTTGCGTTTCTCGGCCTGCCTGTCTCTCTGCCTGCCTGTCTCTCTGCCTGCCTGACTTCTCTGCCTGCCTGCCTCTCAGCCTGCTTGCTTTCTCTGCCTGCCTGTCTCTCTGCCTGCCTGTCTCTCTGCCTGCCTGTCTCTCTGCCACCCTGCCTGTCTGCTTGCTTGGCTGCTGGGGACTTCTGTATGTGTGTCTGGGACTTGTCAGAATAGTAATTATAAATTGGGAGACAACGTTTCATTTATTTTTCTTTTCAGGGGCGACTATCAATGAAGGGTCAGAGGAAGTACTGTCAGAGTAGTTTAAAGGATCACTGTATGAACTTTCAATCTTCAGACCGGTTTTGGAGGAAAGTTTGAGAAGATATAGTCCCAACTTCTGGGAGGAAAGAGCCCTCAGATATACCATAGGAATTAGTTAAGACGTACAACTGTGAGTTAAAAAGCCACATTAGACTGTAAACATCATTGCACAGAGTGGACAGTTTTAACTGTTTTTAATTATTTAAATGTAAATTTAAATTCATAGGATTTATACAATACATTATATATTTTTTTATTTATTTGAATTTATTTTATTTTATCATCACTCTAATGTATTTCTTAGACAAAATCCTCATTCATTCATATATATATATATGTTTTAATCCTCATTCTAATGTATTCCTTAGACAAAATCATCATTCTAATGTATCAAAATCGTAGTTGTAACAAACATTGCAGCTGTAAAAACGCCCAATAACTTGCCAATGTTCCTTGTTCGTGTCCCTCTCATAATGTGTTGGGCACAGCCGTGGCCTCACTCAAAAGGCGACTTCCTCTGTGAGGAAATGGAACGCAGCCTCTGAGCTCACACTCTCCCTTTGTACCGGTGAGAAAATATTCTACATCCAAAATGGCACCTACACAGTGCACTACTTTTGATATGGGCTCTGGTCAAAGTAGTGTACTACCTAGGGAATAGGTTGCCATAAGGGACACATACAAAGATATGCTATCTGGAATACAAGTGATTTACAGCCAATGAAGGAAAACAAGCAATGAAACGCTGAGTCATTCTTAACATTTATATGTGGCAATGCTTACTTCTGGTTTTGATTTCTTTGTGTAGGATCCCTGGCAGTGTAATGCGTGTGGTATATACAGTAACACTACACCCAAACAAGGGCACTCGTTCATCCACCTCTCTGGCCTGCTCGCCTCCCTACCACTGAGGAAGTACAGCTCCCGCTCAGCCCAGTCAAAACTGTTCGCTGCTCTGGCCCCCAATGGTGGAACAAACTCCCTCACGACGCCAGGACAGGCGGAGTCAATCACCACCTTCCGGAGACACCTGAAACCCCACCTCTTTAAGGAATACCTAGGATGGATAAGTAATCCCTCTCACCCCCCTTAAGATTTAGATGCACTATTGTAAGGGACTGTTCCACTGGATGTCATAAGGTGAATGCACCAATTTGTAAAGTCGCTCTGGATAAAACGCGTAAATGACTTAAATGTAAATGTAACACTTCCGGTCAGATTGTATTGGTTAATGGTTATATTTTCTATGTGACAACAACACTTCCGGTCAGATTGTATTGGTGAATGGTTATATTTTCTATGTGACAACAACACTTCCGGTCAGATTGTATTGGTTAATGGTTATATTTTCTACGTGACAACAACACTTCGTCAGATAAATGGTTATATTTTCTACATTGTTGTAGTTTCTACCTTCCCGGTCAATAATGGTAGTTGTAGTTTCTACCTGACAATAACATATTTTGAGAAGAGCACATAGAGTTCTAGTCAAAGTATAGCACAATGTTTGGGTATAGGTGTCATTTGGGATGCACTCAGTTATTGAGGATGTCTTCAATCTTCAGATCAACCTGAATTGGCTGAATCCTATTCCCTATACTATACCTATACTATACCCTATATTATACCCTATTCCCTAATACTATACCCTATACTATACCCTATTCCTATACTATACCTATACTATACCCTATACTATACCTATACTATACCTATTCCTATACTATACCTATTCCCTATACTATACCCTATTCCCTATACTATACCCTATTCCCTATACTATACCCTATACTATACCTATATGGTGCACTATATGCATGGGCCCAGCTAAAAAGTAGTGCACTGTATAGGGAATAGAATACCATTAATAGCCTATTGGACTTCTGCAATGACATCATAGATGTAATTTATTACAAAATCAACAACGGTTACAATAAAAGCCTTTTAAGATGTGAATGAATCGTACCGATTAGTGCAGTTTCAAAACGGGTTTTAAAAGCCTTTGAAGACTGATATGATTAATACACGGTAAAGTGAATGTATTTACAGAATAAACAGATTGTCATTGACATTTTCAATTATTTTTAACGGGAATTGGATACTTCCGAAGGCATATAGCTTTAAAAGACCATCTTTTCTATGAAGTAACATGACGGTGCTTTAGACAGGATTGTAATGTAAGTGGTTTCTATCTAACATTTAGGCTTTTACAATAAATTAAATAAATAACTTCTGAAAAAGTAGCCGTTTTCTAAGACTGAGATGTGATACGTGATGTGAGAAAGGAATGAGAAGGTTGCAGACTGACCAAGACTTCTGTGAAGTGGAAAGGTTGTGCATTTGAGGAGGCGGGTGGCCTAGTGGTTAGAGTGGCAGTAGCCAGTGGATAGAGGTGAGGTGGGTAGCCTAGTGGTTAGAGTGTAGAGGAGGCAGGTAGCCTAGTGGTTAGAGTGTAGAGGAGGCAGGTAGCCTAGTGGTTAGAGTGTAGAGGTGGCAGGGTAGTCTAGTGGTTAGAGTGTAGAGGTGGTAGGTAGTCTAGTGGTTAGAGTGTAGAGGTGGCAGGTAGCCTAGTGGTTAGAGTGTAGAGGTGGCAGGTAGCCTAGTGGTTAGAGTGTAGAGGTGGTAGGTAGTCTAGTGGTTAGAGGAGGCAGGTATTCTCGTGGTTAGAGGAGGCAGGTGGCCTAGTGGTTAAAGGAGGCATGTAGCCTAGTGGTTACAGGAGGCAGGTAGCCTAGTGGTTAGAGGAGGCAGGTAGCCTAGTGGTTAGAGTGTAGAGGAGGCAGGTAGCCTAGTGGTTAGAGTGTAGAGGTGGTAGGGTAGCCTAGTGGTTAGAGGAGGCAGGTATTCTCGTGGTTAGAGGAGGCAGGTAGCCTAGTGGTTAGAGGAGGCAGGTAGCCTAGTGGTTAGAGGAGGCAGGTAGCCTAGTGGTTATAGGAGGCAGGTAGCCTAGTGGTTAGGAGGAGGCAGGTAGCCTAGTG
>NC_060184.1:82099352-82117976 GCF_021184085.1 Oncorhynchus gorbuscha
TCTCTCTCTCTCTCTCTCTCTCTCTCTCTCTCTCTCTCTCTCTCTCTCTCTCTCTCTCTCTCTCTCTCTCTCTCCCTCCCCACCCCTTCAACTTCCCCCTCCTTCCCTCCCTCTACCCTTCCCCTCTCGTCCCCTCCCCCCCTGTCTCGTATAAACACAACATCTAACCAACATTAGGAACATCTGCTCTTTCCATGACATAGACTGATCAGGTGAAAGCTACATCCACTTCAATCAGTGTAGATGAAAGGCAGGAGACGGGTTAAAGAAGGATTTTTAAGCCTTGAGAAAATAGAGACAGGAGTGTATATGTGTGCCATTCAGAGGATGAATAGGAAAGAGAAAATAGAGAAGTGTCTCTAAACGGGGTATGGTGAAGTGTCTCTAAACGGGGTATGGTGAAGTGTCTCTAAACGGGGTATGGTGAAGTGTCTCTAAACGGGGTATGGTGAAGTGTCTCTAAACGGGGTATGGTGAAGTGTCTCTAAACGGGGTATGGTGAAGTGTCTCTAAACGGGGTATGGTGAAGTGTCTCTAAACGGGGTATGGTGAAGTGTCTCTAAATGGGGTGTGGTAGTAGGTCTGTCAAGAACTGCAATGCTACTGGGTTTTTTACGCAGTTTCTAGTGTATCAAGAATGGTCCACCACCCAAAGGACATCCAGCCAACTAGACACAACTGTGGACGTATTGGAGACAACATGGGCCAGCTTTTTTTTTTTTATATTTGACCTTTTTTAAACTTGGCAAGTCAGTTAAAAGAACAAATTCTTATTTACAATGACGGCCTACCAGAGAACTTCCTTGTTCAGGGGCAGAATGACCTTGTCAGTTCTGGGATTCTATCCAACAACCTTTCGGTTACTGGCCCAAAACTAACCCTAACCCCTAGGCTACCTGCCGCCCCACCCCAGCATCCCTGTGGAAAACATACCCTTACAAATTGAGGCTCTTCTTAGTGCAAATGGGGTGCAATTCAATATTAGGAAGGTTTTCGTGGACTGTTTGATTCAAGCTTCAAGTTTCAAGTTTTAATGTCACACATATACACACATATACAGTGGGGCAAAAACGTATTTAGTCAGCCACCAATTGTGCAAGTTCTCCTACTTAAGAAGATGAGAGAGGCCTGTCATTTTCATCATAGAGTTAAAAAAAAAACGTTGGTAGCATTTCTATGTTGAAGTTTGAAAATTAATTTACGGCATTTTTCTCCATATTCCATCCAGTTAACTTTATTTTTTATAATAAATATATAAATATAATATTATTTTATTTTTTGTAATATATTACACTGGATCTTTCTTGAATAAGTTCCTCTTTTTGTTTTTCCTCTAACTTATTCTGTGCCTCTGTGGTACAGTTTTTATTACTATCTAACTGTACTGTTAGTCCTTCCGTTTCCTTTGTTAATATGGACTCTTTTGATCTAAATTGCTTTTGTTTTAGAGCTGAGTATTGTATTGCATGGCCTCAAGGCACATTTAAAGGTATCCCATACAGTAAGGGGATCTGCTGTACCTAATGTTATGTCTGAAAAAGTCAGTTATAAATTCTTCTCTCCTAGTTCTAAACAATTTATCATCTAGTAGGCTTTGATTACATTTCCAATATCCTCGCCCATGTGGAAATTCTGTAAGAGTAATATATATGCCAATTATTTGATCCGTCCGACCGCATTCTGTCCCCTATCAACACTTTTTAAACTTTTGGTGCCAGAGAGAATGACGTAAGAAAGTAGTCAAGACGACCAGATTGATTAAGCCTCCTCAATGTACCTCTCACTAGGTCAGGATATTAAGCCTCCTCAATGTACCTCTCACTAGGTCAGGATATTAAACCTCCTCAATGTACCTCTCACTAGGTCAGGATATTAAACCTCCTCAATGTACCTCTCACTAGGTCAGGATATTAAGCCTCCTCAATGTACCTCTCACTAGGTCAGGATATTAAACCTCCTCCATGTATATCTCACTAGGTCAGGATATTAAGCCTCCTCAATGTACCTCTCACTAGGTCAGGATATTAAGCCTCCTCAATGTACCTCTCACTAGGTCAGGATATTAAGCCTCCTCAATGTACCTCTCACTAGGTCAGGATATTAAACCTCCTCAATGTACCTCTCACTAGGTCAGGATATTAAACCTCCTCAATGTACCTCTCACTAGGTCAGGATATTAAGCCTCCTCAATGTACCTCTCACTAGGTCAGGATATTAAGCCTCCTCAATGTACCTCTCACTAGGTCAGGGTATTAAGCCTCCTCAATGTACCTCACACTAGGTCAGGATATTAAGCCTCCTCAATGTACCTCTCACTAGGTCAGGATATTAAACCTCCTCCATGTATATCTCACTGGGTCAGGATATTAAACCTCCTCCATGTATATCACACTAGGTCAGGATATTAAACCTCCATGTATATCTCACTAGGTCAGGGTATTAAACCTCCTCCATGTATATCTCACTAGGTCAGGATATTAAACCTCCTCCATGTATATCTCACTGGGTCAGGATATTAAACCTCCTCCGTGTATATCTCACTAGGTCAGGATATTAAACCTCCTCCATGTATATCTCACTAGGTCAGGGTATTAAACCTCCTCCATGTATATCTCACTAGGTCAGGATATTAAACCCTCATGTATATCTCACTAGGTCAGGATATTAAACCTCCTCCATGTATATCTCACTAGGTCAGGATATTAAACCCTCATGTATATCTCACTAGGTCAGGATATTAATCCTCCATATGTCCACTAATTCCATTATATCCATGATTGAAATGAATGTTGCAACCTACAAACCCCACAACGCAGTAATCAATAACAATGGAGTACTAGAAGAAAAACAACACACAAATAACAAGAATAAGAAATATGAAATACATAATAAAGTATGCAGACTATATGCAGACTATATACAGGAACTATTTAAAAAGAGTCAGTTCCTGTGTCATATGAACAATGTACAGGGATACTGGAGTGATGGAGGTAGATATGTATAGGGGGAAGGTGACTATATACAGGTTCAGTACTATATTAACAATGTACAGGGATACTGGAGTGATGGAGGTAGATATGTATAGGGGTAATGTGACAGGGATACTGGAGTGATGGAGGTAGATATGTATAGGGGGAAGGGGACAGGGATACTGGAGTGATGGAGGTAGATATGTATAGGGGGAAGGAGACAGGGATACTGGAGTGATGGAGGTAGATATGTATAGGGGTAAGGAGACAGGGATACTGGAGTGATGGAGGTAGATATGTAGAGGGGGAAGGAGACAGGGATACTGGAGTGATGGAGGTAGATATGTAGAGGGGTAATGTGACAGGGATACTGGAGTGATGGAGGTAGATATGTATAGGGGAAGGAGACAGGGATACTGGAGTGATGGAGGTAGATATGTATAGGGGGAAGGTGACTATATACAGGGTCAGTACCATATTAACAATGTACAGGGATACTGGAGTGATAGAGGTAGATATGTATAGGGATAAGGAGACAGGGATACTGGAGTGATGGAGGTAGATATGTATAGGGGGAAGGAGACAGGGATACTGGAGTGATGGAGGTAGATATGTATAGGGGGAAGGAGACAGGGATACTGGAGTGATGGAGGTAGATATGTATAGGGGTAAGGAGACAGGGATACTGGAGTGATGGAGGTAGATATGTAGAGGGGGAAGGAGACAGGGATACTGGAGTGATGGAGGTAGATATGTAGAGGGGTAATGTGACAGGGATACTGGAGTGATGGAGGTAGATATGTATAGGGGAAGGAGACAGGGATACTGGAGTGATGGAGGTAGATATGTATAGGGGAAGGTGACTATATACAGGGTCAGTACCATATTAACAATGTACAGGGATACTGGAGTGATAGAGGTAGATATGTATAGGGATAAGGAGACAGGGATACTGGAGTGATGGAGGTAGATATGTATAGGGGGAAGGAGACAGGGATACTGGAGTGATGGAGGTAGATATGTATAGGGGTAAGGAGACAGGGATACTGGAGTGATGGAGGTAGATATGTATAGTGATGGAGGTAGATATGTATAGGGGTAAGGAGACAGGGATACTGGAGTGATGGAGGTAGATATGTATAGGGGGAAGGGGATACTGGAGTGATGGAGGTAGATATGTATAGTGATGGAGGTAGATATGTATAGGGGGAAGGGGATACTGGAGTGATGGAGGTAGATATGTATAGGGGGAAGGGGATACTGGAGTGATGGAGGTAGATATGTATAGTGATGGAGGTAGATATGTATAGGGGGAAGGAGACAGGGATACTGGAGTGATGGAGGTAGATATGTATAGGGGTAAGGAGACAGGGATACTGGAGTGATGGAGGTAGATATGTAGAGGGGGAAGGAGACAGGGATACTGGAGTGATGGAGGTAGATATGTAGAGGGGAAGGAGACAGGGATACTGGAGTGATGGAGGTAGATATGTATAGGGGGAAGGTGACTATATACAGGGTCAGTACCATATTAACAATGTACAGGGATACTGGAGTGATAGAGGTAGATATGTATAGGGATAAGGAGACAGGGATACTGGAGTGATGGAGGTAGATATGTATAGGGGGAAGGAGACAGGGATACTGGAGTGATGGAGGTAGATATGTATAGGGGGAAGGAGACAGGGATACTGGAGTGATGGAGGTAGATATGTATAGGGGTAAGGAGACAGGGATACTGGAGTGATGGAGGTAGATATGTAGAGGGGGAAGGAGACAGGGATACTGGAGTGATGGAGGTAGATATGTAGAGGGGTAATGTGACAGGGATACTGGAGTGATGGAGGTAGATATGTATAGGGGAAGGAGACAGGGATACTGGAGTGATGGAGGTAGATATGTATAGGGGAAGGTGACTATATACAGGGTCAGTACCATATTAACAATGTACAGGGATACTGGAGTGATAGAGGTAGATATGTATAGGGATAAGGAGACAGGGATACTGGAGTGATGGAGGTAGATATGTATAGGGGGAAGGAGACAGGGATACTGGAGTGATGGAGGTAGATATGTATAGGGGTAAGGAGACAGGGATACTGGAGTGATGGAGGTAGATATGTATAGTGATGGAGGTAGATATGTATAGGGGTAAGGAGACAGGGATACTGGAGTGATGGAGGTAGATATGTATAGTGATGGAGGTAGATATGTATAGGGGTAAGGAGACAGGGATACTGGAGTGATGGAGGTAGATATGTATAGGGGGAAGGAGACAGGGATACTGGAGTGATGGAGGTAGATATGTATAGGGGGGAGGAGACAGGGATACTGGAGTGATAGAGGTAGATATGTATAGGGGTAAGGAGACAGGGATACTGGAGTGATGGAGGTAGATATGTAGAGGGGTAAGGTGACAGGGATACTGGAGTGATGGAGGTAGATATGTAGAGGGGTAAGGTGACAGGGATACTGGAGTGATGGAGGTAGATATGTATAGGGGTAAGGAGACAGGGATACTGGAGTGATGGAGGTAGTTATGTATAGGGGGAAGGTGACAGGGATACTGGAGTGATGGAGGTAGATATGTATAGGGGTAATGTGACAGGGATACTGGAGTGATGGAGGTAGATATGTATAGGGGTAAGGAGACAGGGATACTGGAGTGATGGAGGTAGATATGTATAGGGGTAAGGAGACAGGGATACTGGAGTGATGGAGGTAGTTATGTATAGGGGGAAGGTGACAGGGATACTGGAGTGATGGAGGTAGTTATGTATAGGGGGAAGGTGACAAGGACACTGGAGTGATGGAGGTAGATATGTATAGGGGTAAGGTGACTATATACAGGGTCAGTAACATATTAACAATGTACAGGGATACTGGAGTGATGGAGGTAGATATGTATAGGGGTAAGGTGACTATATAGAGGGTCAGTATCATATTAACAATGTACAGGGATACTGGAGTGATGGAGGTAGTTATGTATAGGGGGAAGGAGACAGGGATACTGGAGTGATGGAGGTAGATATGTATAGGGGGAAGGAGACAGGGATACTGGAGTGATGGAGGTAGATATGTATAGGGGGAAGGAGACAGGGATACTGGAGTGATGGAGGTAGATATGTATAGGGGGAAGGAGACAGGGATACTGGAGTGATGGAGGTAGATATGTAGAGGGGTAAGGGGACAGGGATACTGGAGTGATGGAGGTAGATATGTATAGGGGGAAGGAGACAGGGATACTGGAGTGATGGAGGTAGATATGTATAGGGGGAAGGAGACAGGGATACTGGAGTGATGGAGGTAGATATGTATAGGGGGAAGGAGACAGGGATACTGGAGTGATGGAGGTAGATATGTATAGGGGTAAGGTGACTATATACAGGGTCAGTAACATATTAACAATGTACAGGGATACTGGAGTGATGGAGGTAGTTATGTATAGGGGGAAGGAGACAGGGATACTGGAGTGATGGAGGTAGATATGTATAGGGGAAAGGAGACAGGGATACTGGAGTGATGGAGGTAGATATGTATAGGGGGAAGGTGACAGGGATACTGGAGTGATGGAGGTAGATATGTATAGGGGGAAGGGGACAGGGATACTGTAGTGATGGAGGTAGATATGTATAGGGGGAAGGAGACAGGGATACTGGAGTGATGGAGGTAGATATGTATAGGGGGAAGGAGACAGGGATACTGGAGTGATGGAGGTAGATATGTATAGGGGGAAGGAGACAGGGATACTGGAGTGATGGAGGTAGATATGTATAGGGGGAAGGAGACAGGGATACTGGAGTGATGGAGGTAGATATGTATAGGGGGAAGGAGACAGGGATACTGGAGTGATGGAGGTAGATATGTAGAGGGGTAAGGTATATACAACAGAATATAATACAAACACAGTAGCAGCAGTGTGTGTGTGTGTGTGTGTGTGTGTGTGTGTGTGTGTGTGTGTGTGTGTGTGTGTGTGTGTGTGTGTGTGTGTGTGTGTGTGTGTGTGTGTGTGTGTGTGTGTGTGTGTGTGTGTGTGTGTGTGTGTGTGTTGGAGTTACAGTGTGTGTGTGTTGGAGTTACAGTGTGTGTGTGTGTGTGTGTGTGTTGGAGTTACAGTGTGTGTGTGTGTGTGTGTTGAAGTTACAGTGTGTGTGTGTGTGTGTGTGTGTGTGTGTGTGTTGGAGTTACAGTGTGTGTGTGTGTGTATTGGAGTTACAGTGTGTGTGTGTGTGTGTGTGTGTGTGTGTGTGTGTGTGTGTGTGTGTGTGTGTGTGTGTGTGTGTGTGTGTGTGTGTGTGTGTGTGTGTGTGTGTGTGTGTGTGTGTGTGTGTGTGTGTGTGTGTGTGTTGTGTTGGAGTGACTGTGTGTGTGTGTTGGAGTTACTGTGTGTGTGTGTGTGTGTGTGTGTGTGTGTGTGTGTGTGTGTGTGTGTGTGTGTGTGTGTGTGTGTGTGTGTGTGTGTGTGTGTGTGTGTGTGTGTGTGTGTGTGTGTGTGTGTGTGTGTGTTGGATTTACAGTGTGTGTGTCAGGATTTGGCCAGGGTTGTTCCGGTTTTTGGTCACTAGATGCCCCCATTGTGCTTTTTGACCTTTTGTTTTCCCTTGATCCCCATTATTATTTGCACCTGTGCCTCGTTTCCCCTGATTGTATTTAAACCCTTTGTTTTACTCAGTTCTTTGCTCTGTGTTTGTATGTTAGCACCCAGCCCTAGTACTCTGAGAACTCTTGTTGATCCCGGTGGACTCTCTTGTGGAATTCTGTTTTTTGATCTTGTTTATTTATTTTTGAGTATCTTTTGAGGCTTTTTATGCTTTACCTACCACCTTGTGGATTTACCTTTTTGTCTTGGAGGATTACCTTTGTTCTTGTGGAATTCCTTTTGAGGTTGTGGAGTTACATGTTTTCCTGAAGGACTTCACTTTTTACTTCATTAAATACACTGTCTCAAGTACTGCTGTGTCTGCCTCATCTTCTGGGTTCTGCCGACTATTCGTGGCTCATTTGGTTAAGTGATTGTTTCTCACTCCGGAGACCCGGGTTCGTAACCGGGTTCTGACAGTGTGTGTGTGTGTGTGTGTTGGAGTTACTGTGTGTGTGAGTGTTGGAGTTACTGTGTGTGTGAGTGTTGGAGTTACTGTGTGTGTGTTGGAGTTACTGTGTGTGTGAGTGTTGGAGTTACAGTGAGTGTGTGACTGTTGGAGTTACTGTGTGTGTGTGTGTGTGTGTGTGTGTGTGTGTGTGTGTGTGTGTGTGTGTGTGTGTGTGTGTGTGTGTGTGTGTGTGTGTGTGTGTTGGAGTTACAGTGAGTGTCTGAGTGTTGGAGTTACAGTGAGTGTCTGAGTGTTGGAGTTACAGTGAGTGTCTGAGTGTTGGAGTTACAGTGTGTGTGTGTGTGTGTATCTGAGTGTTGGAGTTACAGTGTGTGTGTGTGTCTGAGTGTTGGAGTTACAGTGAGTGTCTGAGTGTTGGAGTTACAGTGTGTGTGTGTGTGTGTGTGTGTGTGTGTGTGTGTGTGTGTGTGTGTGTGTGTGTGTGTGTGTGTGTGTGTGTGTGTGTGTGTGTGTGTGTGTTGGAGTTACAGTGAGTTACAGTGAGTGTCTGAGTGTCTGAGTGTTGGAGTTACAGTGAGTGTCTGAGTGTTGGAGTTACAGTGAGTGTGAGTGTTTACAGAGACAGTGCACAATACTGAGATAAAAAAGATGCTTGGTAAACTGGTCTGTGTAGCTATTTTGTTCGTTATTGTTCAGTCGTATTTCTTGGGGATAGAAGCTGTTCAAGAGCCTGATGCACCAATACCTCTTACCGTGCGACAGCAGAGAAAACAGTATATGGCTCGGGTGGTTGGGGTCTTTTTGGCAATTTTTCCGGCCTTTCTTTTCACACCGCCTGATATAGAGGTCCTGGATGTCAGGGAGCTGGGCCCCAGTGATGTACTGGGCTGTCCGCACCACCCTCTGATATAGAGGTACTGAATGGCAGGGAGCTGGGCCCCAGTGATGTACTGGGCTGTCCGCAACACCCTCTGATATAGAGGTACTGAATGGCAGGGAGCTGGGCCCCAGTGATGTACTGGGCTGTCCGCAACACCCTCTGACATAGAGGTACTGAATGGCAGGGAGCTGGGCCCCAGTGATGTACTGGGCTGTCCGCAACACCCTCTGACATAGAGGTACTGAATGGCAGGGAGCTGGGCCCCAGTGGTGTACTGGGCTGTCCTCACCACCCTCTGATATAGAGGTCCTGGATGTCAGGGAGCTGGGCCCCAATGATGTACTGGGCTGTCCTCACCACCCTCTGATATAGAGATCCTGGATGACAGGGAGCTGGGCCCCAGTGGTGTACTGGGCTGTCCACACTACCTTTTCTAAAGGCCATGCGATCGAGGGCGGTGCTATTGCCATACCATGCAGTGAAACAGCCAGTCAATATTCTTTCAGTGGAATAGCTGTAGAACCTTTTCAGGATATTTGTATTTGTATTTATTACAGATGCCCCTCTCACCTCCCCTCTTACTAGGGTCCTGCAAAATTTAAGGCAGTTTATGCTATTTTAAAACATTACAATAGATTCACAGATTTCACGAGACACTGTGTGCCCTCAGGCCCCTACTCCACCACTACCAC
This sequence comes from Oncorhynchus gorbuscha, assembly GCF_021184085.1. NCBI lineage: Eukaryota > Metazoa > Chordata > Actinopteri > Salmoniformes > Salmonidae > Oncorhynchus > Oncorhynchus gorbuscha. The sequence goes on from NC_060184.1 coordinate 82,108,945, forward strand.
ATATCTACTGGACTAAATACATGTGTATGTATAGTACCAATGTTTGTGTTGCTTCACAGTCCCGCTGTTCCATAAGGTGTTTTTTAAAATCTAATTTTACTGCTGCATCAGTTACTTGGTGTGGAATAGAGTTCCGTGTAGTCATGTAGCTCTATGTAGTACTGTGGAATAGAGTTCCATGTAGTCATGTAGCTCTATGTAGTACTGTGGAATAGAGTTCCGTGTAGTCATGTAGCTCTATGTAGTACTGTGCGCCTCCCATAGTCTGTTCTGTGATCAGGCCGACCACCATCATGTCGTAAGCGAACTTGATAATGGTGGTGGAGTCGTGTGCGGCCACACAGTCGTGGGTGAACAGGGAGTACAGGAGGGGACTAAGCACACACCCCTGTGGGACGCCTGTGTTAAGGGTCAGAGCGTTGGAGGGGATGTTGCCTACCCTCACCATCTGGGTTCGGCCGTTCAGGAAGTCCAGGATCCAGTTGCAGAGGGAGGTGTTCAGACCCAGATTCCCAAGCTTGGTGACAAGCTTTTAGGGGGTAATGTTGTTGAACGCTGAGCTGTAGTCAATGAACAGCATTCTGACGTAGGTTTTCCAAATAAAAACGTATTATTATGATGATATGCACACAGTGCTAGTGACTACTGCGTCCATATCAAGTATTGGGTTGGACAATTCTGGTGACATTCCAAAAATTCCCAGGTTTCCCAAAATCCCGGTTGGTTGATTTCTGGATTTGATACTTTTTCAAGGAATCTTCGAACCGGAAATTCTACAAAACCTTTATGGAAAGTAATTGTATTCAAATAAAAAAAACCTTGTCAAGCCAGAGATGCGTTTAATATTTTACGTTAACATTTACAAGCACAATCAAGAATTGTATCTTGGACTTACCTCAAACAGGTTTACGGACTCCAGAGTCATGTCTGTTTTTACAGAGAGTTGGTGAGATCTTTTTTCGTCATCGTCGATCACGCACTTATAGGAACCGTTCTGAGGTGCCACTTCCTTGGTGAGCTGCATGAGGTCTCACAGTCCAATCACTGAATGGAAGAAGGATAGAGTGATGTCATTAACACACGTGTGCACGCAGGATAACACACATACACACACTCTTCCAGTAAGATTGTCTAGCAGCAGACTCCACAGTACACCTTAAAAGACCACAAATACATACCTAGTCAAAATAGACATGCTAGTTTTGTTGCCAGTTCTTTATTCTCCCATTTAGTCTCACTATAGAAGGTTAATGGACGGGACTGGGGGTGGAGAGTGGGGGTGAGGGGGAGGTGAGAGGAGGGGAGGTGAGGTGGGGAGGGGAGAGGGGAGTGGAAGTGAAGGTTGGTGAGGAGATGAGGAGGAGGGGGGGGGTGGGGGGTGGGGAGGAGGTGAGAGGAGGTGAGGAGAGAGGGGGAGGTGAGGAGGAGAGGGGGAGAGAGGGAGGAGGTGAGTGGAGGTAAGGAGAGAGTTCTTGAGTGTAGTCCAATGACCAAGTAACTGTCTGACATTGGTGAAGACTGGGGAGGGAGGGAGGGAGGGAGGGAGGGAGGGAGGGAGGGAGGGAGGGAGGGAGGGAGGGAGGGAGGGAGGGAGGGAGGCTGTTGCCTCAGTCCTGGATGGTGGACAGTATATGCACACAAACATAAAACACTTTGAAAAGGAAAAAGGGAAATGAGCTGCATAATCTAGTTAATTTTCTATCTCCGTCTTTTTTAAACTCTTGCAGAACATTCTCCTTGACGTCTGGTATAGTTCATATTAGAAAACAGAAAGAGACAAACAGAAAGGTTTGTTTATCATTGGACAGTGAGGTATTCACAAGGAACCAAACGGAAATGGAATTTTATCATTGGACAGTGAGGTTTTCACAAGGAACCAAACGGAAATGCAATTTTATCATTGGACAGTGAAGTATTCACAAGGAACCAAACGGAAATGCAATTGTATCATTGGACAGTGAGGTTTTCACAAGGAACCAAACAGAAATGCAATTTTATCATTGGACAGTGAGGTATTCACAAGGAACCAAACGGAAATGCAATTGTATCATTGGACAGTGAGGTCTTCACAAGGAACCAAACAGAAGCAAATGTGCCGAATCAGAAGAGAACCCAGCTGAATCTGTCTCGAAGAAACTTGTTTTCGTTGAAAAAACACTTTTCGTTGCACAACGTTGTGTGACAGTTTTGCTACGCTGTGCACTAATGCACATGACCCTGGTGGTTCCGCTTTGGTCTCAAAGTGTTTCCTCCTGACGTGTTATAAACAAAACACTCCTTTTTCATTTTCTGTTTGGTGCCTGCAGGAGATGACCTTGGTCTGGTGAAACTCCCATCTCTTGACAGCTTCTCATGAAGGCTGCTGTTTTTTATTTTTTTTTATCTAAGACTATTGTGTGTTTTATCATAGTAATTTTTTTTAAAAGCACCTCAAACAACTATTCAACATTACACGACAATCTCAAATTACATGACACACCCACATTGCATGACACACCCACATTACATGACAATCCAACATTACATGACACACCCACATTACATGACAATCCTACATTACATGACACACCCACATTACATGACACACCCACATTACATGACAATCCCACATTACATGACAAACCCACATTACATGGCAAACCCACATTACATGACAATCCCACATTACATGACAATCCTACATTACATGACAAACCCACATTACATGACACACCCACATTAACATGACACACCCACATTAACATGACACACCCACATGAACCTTTCTGTGATTATAACCACCGTACGTACATACAGTGCCTTCGGAAAGTATTCAGACCCCTTGACTTTTTACACATTTTGTTACGTTACAGCCTTATTCTAAATTAGATTAAGTAGATTTTTCCCTCATCAATATACACATAATTCCCCATGATAACAAAGTGAAAAAAAGTTTAGACATTTTTGCAAATTTATTACAAATAAAAACAGATTTACCTTATTTACATAAGTATTCAGACCCTTTGCCATGAGACTCGAAATTGAGTTTCGGTGCATCCTGTTTCTATATATCGTCCTTGAGATGTTTCTGCAACTTGATTGGAGTCCACCTGTGGTAAATTTAATTGATTGGACATGATTTGGAAAGGAACATACCTGTCTATATAAGGTCCCACAGTTGACAGTGCATGTCAGAGCAAAAACCAAATCATGAGGTTGAAGGAATTGTCCGTAGAGCTCTGAGACAGGATTGTGTCGAGGCACAGATCTGGTGAAGGGTACCAAAACATTTCTGCAGCATTGAAGGTCCCCAAGAACACAGTGGCCTCCATTATTCTTAAATGGAAGAAGTTTGGAAACACCAAGACTCTTCCTAGAGCTGGCTGACCGGAAAACTGAGCAATCTGGGGAGAAGGGCCTTGCTCAGTGAGGTGACCAAGAACCCAATGGTCACTCTGACAGAGCTTCAGAGAACCTCTGCATGAGATGGGAGAACCTTCCAGAAGGTCTCTGCAGTACTCCACCAATCAGGACTTTATGGTAGAGGGGCCAGACGGAAGCCACTCCTCAGTAAAAGGCACATGACAGCCCGCTTGGAGTTTGCCGAAAGGCTTCTAAAGGACTCTGAGCATTAGAAACAAGATTCTCTGGCCTGATGAAACCAAGATTGAACTCTTTGGCCTGAATGCCAAGTGTCATGTTTTGTCATTTATTATCATGTCTTGTCCCTGTGCTTCCCATTCTATTAGTTTCCCTCTGCTGGTCTTATTAGGTTCTTTCCCTCTTTCTATCCCTCTCTCTCCCCCTCCCTCTCTCACTCTCTCGCTCTCTCTTCTCTCTATCGTTCCGTTCCTGCTCCCAGCTGTTCCTATTCCCCTAATCATCATTTAGTCTTCCCACACCTGTTCCCGATCCTTTTCCCTGATTAGAGTCCCTATTTCTCTTCTTGTTTTTCGTTCCTGCCCCGTCGGATCCTCATTTATAATTCACCGTGCTGTGTCTATGTTTTGCCCTGTCGTGTCGTGTTTCCCTCAGATGCTGCGTGGTGAGCAGGTGTCTGAGTCTGCTAGGTTCAAGTGCCTTCCCGAGGCAACCTGCAGTTCTCGATCAAGTCTCCAGTCTGTTCTCGTCTTTACGTGTAGTATTATGCTTTTTGTTTTGTAAAGTTTATTCTGGATTAAATACTCTGTTTTCGCCAAGTCGCTTTTGGGTCCTCATTCACCAGCATGATAGAAGGATCCGACCGAGGAATGGACCCAGCGACTACAGACGCTCGTAACACTGCCGTCGAGATCCAAGGAGCCATGCTCGGCAGACACGAGCAGGAATTGTCTGCTGCTCGCCATGCCGTGGAGAACCTGGCCGCTCAGGTTTCCGACCTCTCTGGACAGTTCCAGAGTCTTCGTCTCGTGCCACCTGTTACTTCCTGGCCTGCCGAGCCTCCAGAACCTAGGGTTAATAACCCACCTTGCTACTCCGGGCAGCCCACTGAGTGCCGCTCCTTTCTCACCCAGTGTGAGATTGTGTTCTCTCTCCAACCCAACACATACTCTAGAGAGAGAGCTCGGGTTGCTTACGTCATTTCACTCCTACTGGCCGGGCCCGAGAGTGGGGCACAGCTATCTGGGAGGCAAGGGCTGATTGTTCTAACAATTACCAGAACTTTAAAGAGGAGATGATTCGGGTTTTTGACCGTTCAGTTTTTGGTGGGGAGGCTTCTAGGGTCCTGGCTTCCCTATGCCAAGGTGATCGATCCATAACGGATTACTCTATAGAGTTTCGTACTCTTGCTGCCTCTAGTGACTGGAACGAGCCGGCGCTGCTCGCTCGTTTTCTGGAGGGACTCCACACAGTGGTCAAAGATGAGATTCTCTCTCGGGAGGTTCCTTCCAGTGTGGACTCTTTGATTGCTCTCGCCATCCGCATAGAACGACGGGTAGATCTTCGTCACCAGGCTCGTGGAAGAGAGCTCGCATCAACGGTGTTTCCCTGCTCCGCATCGCAACCATCTCCCTCCTCTGGCTCTGAGACTGAGCCCATGCAGCTGGGAGGGATTCGCATCTCGACTAAGGAGAGGGAACGGAGGATCACCAACCGCCTGTGTCTCTATTGCGGATTTGATGGACATTTTGTTAATTCATGTCCAGTAAGAGGCCAGAGCCCATCAGTAAGCGGAGGGCTACTGGTGAGCGCTACTACTCAGGTCTCTTCATCTAGATCTTGTACTACTATGTCGGTCCATCTACGCTGGACCGGTTCGGGTGCTACATGCAGTGCCTTGATTGACTCTGGGGCTGAGGGTTGTTTCATGGACGAAGCATGGGTTCGGAAACATAACATTCCTTTCAGACAGTTAGACAAGCCTACGCCCATGTTTGCCTTAGATGGTAGTCATCTTCCCAGTATCAAATTTGAGACACTACCTTTAACTCTCACAGTATCTGGTAACCACAGTGAGACTATTTCTTTTTTGATTTTTCGTTCACCTTTCACACCTGTTGTTTTGGGTCATCCCTGGCTAGTATGTCATAATCCTTCTATTAATTGGTCTTGTAATTCTATCCTATCCTGGAACGTATCTTGTCATGTGAAGTGCTTAATGTCTGCCATCCCTCCCATTTCTTCTGTCCCCACTTCTCAGGAGGAACCTGGCGATTTGACAGGAGTGCCGGAGGAATATCATGATCTGCGCACGGTCTTCAGTCGGTCCCGAGCCAACTCCCTTCCTCCTCACCGGTCGTATGATTGTAGTATTGATCTCCTTCCGGGGACCACTCCTCCTCGGGGTAGACTATACTCTCTGTCGGCTCCCGAACGTAAGGCTCTCGAGGATTATTTATCTGTGTGTCTTGACGCCGGTACCATAGTGCCTTCTTCCTCTCCGGCCGGGGCGGGGTTCTTTTTTGTTAAGAAGAAGGACGGTACTCTGCGCCCCTGCGTGGATTATCGAGGGCTGAATGACATAACGGTTAAGAATCGTTATCCGCTTCCCCTTATGTCATCAGCCTTCGAGATTCTGCAGGGAGCCAGGTGCTTTACTAAGTTGGACCTTCGTAACGCTTACCATCTCGTGCGCATCAGAGAGGGGGACGAGTGGAAAACGGCGTTTAACACTCCGTTAGGGCATTTTGAGTACCGGGTTCTGCCGTTTGGTCTCGCCAATGCGCCAGCTGTTTTTCAGGCATTAGTTAATGATGTTCTGAGAGACATGCTGAACATCTTTGTTTTTGTCTATCTTGACGATATCCTGATTTTTTCACCGTCACTCGAGATTCATGTTCAGCACGTTCGACGTGTTCTACAGCGCCTTTTAGAGAATTGTCTCTACGTAAAGGCTGAGAAGTGTTCTTTTCATGTCTCCTCCGTTACTTTTCTCGGTTCCGTTATTTCCGCTGAAGGCATTCAGATGGATTCCGCTAAGGTCCAAGCTGTCAGTGATTGGCCCGTTCCAAGGTCACGTGTCGAGTTGCAGCGCTTTTTAGGTTTCGCTAATTTCTATCGGCGTTTCATTCGTAATTTCGGTCAAGTTGCTGCCCCTCTCACAGCTCTTACTTCTGTCAAGACGTGTTTTAAGTGGTCCGGTTCCGCCCAGGAGCTTTTGATCTTCTAAAAGAACGTTTTACGTCCGCTCCTATCCTCGTTACTCCTGACGTCACTAGACAATTCATTGTCGAGGTTGACGCTTCAGAGGTAGGCGTGGGAGCCATTCTATCCCAGCGCTTCCAGTCTGACGATAAGGTTCATCCTTGCGCTTATTTTTCTCATCGCCTGTCGCCATCCGAGCGCAACTATGATGTGGGTAACCGTGAACTGCTCGCCATCCGCTTAGCCCTAGGCGAATGGCGACAGTGGTTGGAGGGCGACCGTTCCTTTTGTCGTTTGGACAGACCATAAGAACCTTGAGTACATCCGTTCTGCCAAACGACTTAATGCCCGTCAAGCTCGTTGGGCGTTGTTTTTCGCTCGTTTCGAGTTTGTGATTTCTTACCGTCCGGGTAGCAAGAACACCAAGCCTGATGCCTTATCCCGTCTGTTTAGTTCTTCTGTGGCTTCTACTGATCCCGAGGGGATTCTTCCTTATGGGCGTGTTGTCGGGTTGACAGTCTGGGGAATTGAAAGACAGGTTAAGCAAGCACTCACGCACACTGCGTCGCCGCGCGCTTGTCCTAGTAACCTCCTTTTCGTTCCTGTTTCCACTCGTCTGGCTGTTCTTCAGTGGGCTCACTCTGCCAAGTTAGCTGGTCATCCCGGTGTTCGAGGCACTCTTGCGTCTATTCGCCAGCGATTTTGGTGGCCGACTCAGGAGCGTGACACGCGCCGTTTCGTGGCTGCTTGTTCGGACTGCGCGCAGACTAAGTCGGGTAACTCTCCTCCTGCCGGTCGTCTCAGACCGCTCCCCATTCCTTCTCGACCATGGTCTCACATCGCCCTAGACTTCATTACCGGTCTGCCTTTGTCTGCGGGGAAGACTGTGATTCTTACGGTTGTCGATAGGTTCTCTAAGGCGGCACATTTCATTCCCCTCGCTAAACTTCCTTCCGCTAAGGAGACGGCACAAATCATTATCGAGAATGTGTTCAGAATTCATGGCCTCCCGTTAGACGCCGTTTCAGACAGAGGCCCGCAATTCACGTCACAATTTTGGAGGGAGTTCTGTCGTTTGATTGGTGCGTCCGTCAGTCTCTCTTCCGGGTTTCATCCCCAGTCTAACGGTCAAGCAGAGAGGCCAATCAGACGATTGGTCGCATACTACGCAGCCTTTCTTTCAGAAACCCTGCGTCTTGGGCAGAACAGCTCCCTGGGCAGAATACGCTCACAACTCGCTTCCTTCGTCTGCTACCGGGTTATCTCCGTTTCAGAGTAGTCTGGGTTACCAGCCTCCTCTATTCTCTTCCCAGCTTGCCGAGTCCAGCGTTCCCTCCGCTCAAGCGTTTGTCCAACGTTGTGAGCGCACCTGGAGGAGGGTGAGGTCTGCACTTTGCCGCTACAGGGCACAGACTGTGAGAGCCGCCAATAAACGCAGGATTAAGAGTCCTAGGTATTGTTGCGGCCAGAGAGTGTGGCTTTCCACTCGCAACCTTCCTCTTACGACAGCTTCTCGTAAGTTGACTCCGCGGTTCATTGGTCCGTTCCGTGTCTCCCAGGTCGTCAATCCTGTCGCTGTGCGACTGCTTCTTCCGCGACATCTTCGTCGCGTCCATCCTGTCTTCCATGTCTCCTGTGTTAAGCCCTTTCTTCGCACCCCCGTTCGTCTTCCCTCCCCCCTCCCGTCCTTGTCGAGAGCGCACCTATTTACAAGGTACATAAGATCATGGACATGCGTTCTCGGGGACGGGGTCACCAATACTTAGTGGATTGGGAGGGTTACGGTCCTGAGGAGAGGAGTTGGGTTCCGTCTCGGGACGTGCTGGACCGTTCACTCATTGATGATTTCCTCCGTTGCCGCCAGGATTCCTCCTCGAGTGCGCCAGGAGGCGCTCGGTGAGTGGGGGGTACTGTCATGTTTTGTCATTTATTATCATGTCTTGTCCCTGTGCTTCCCATTCTATTAGTTTCCCTCTGCTGGTCTTATTAGGTTCTTTCCCTCTTTCTATCCCTCTCTCTCCCCCTCCCTCTCTCACTCTCTCGCTCTCTCTTCTCTCTATCGTTCCGTTCCTGCTCCCAGCTGTTCCTATTCCCCTAATCATCATTTAGTCTTCCCACACCTGTTCCCGATCCTTTTCCTGATTAGAGTCCCTATTTCTCTTCTTGTTTTTCGTTCCTGCCCCGTCGGATCCTCATTTATAATTCACCGTGCTGTGTCTATGTTTTGCCCTGTCGTGTCGTGTTTCCCTCAGATGCTGCGTGGTGAGCAGGTGTCTGAGTCTGCTAGGTTCAAGTGCCTTCCCGAGGCAACCTGCAGTTCTCGATCAAGTCTCCAGTCTGTTCTCGTCTTTACGTGTAGTATTATGCTTTTTGTTTTGTAAAGTATATTCTGGATTAAATACTCTGTTTTCGCCAAGTCGCTTTTGGGTCCTCATTCACCAGCATGACAGCCAAGCATCACGTCTGGA
>NC_060184.1:82118076-82118732 GCF_021184085.1 Oncorhynchus gorbuscha
AGAATAGTTTACTGGCTCAAATAGTCGACCAATCAGCCTGTTACCAACCCTTAGTAAACTTCTGGAAAAAAATGTTTTTGACCAGGATACAATGCTATTTTATAGTAAACAAATTGACAACAGACTTTCAGCACGCTTATAGGTAGGAGGACACTCAACAAGCACAGCACTTACACTAATGACTGATGATTGTCTGAGAGAAATAGATGATGAAATGATTGTGGGTGCTGTCTTGTTAGACTTCAGTGCAGCTTTTGACATTATTGATCATAGTTTGCTGCTGGAAAAATGTATATGTTATGGCTTTACACCCCCTGCTATAATATGGATAAAGACTTACCTGTCTAACAAAACACAGAGGGTGTTCTTTAATGGAAGCCTCTCAAACATAATCCAGGTAGAATCAGGAATTCCCCAGGGTAGCTGTTTAGGCCCCTTACATTTTTCAATCTTTACTAACGACATGCGTAAAGTAAGTAAAGCCAGTGTGTCTATGTATACGGATAACTCAACACTATACACATCAACTACTACAGCGACTGAAATGACTGCAGCACTTAACAAAGAGCTACAGTTAGGTTCAGAGTGCCTGTCAAGGAATAAGTTTGCCCTAAATATTTCAAAAACTTAAAGCATTGTATTTGGAACAAAACACT
>NC_060184.1:82118832-82135832 GCF_021184085.1 Oncorhynchus gorbuscha
GTGAGCAGGTGGCTCTATCAACTACGGCCTGCGCCTACCCGAAGCGACCTGCAGTCTGTGGCCGCTTCTCTAGTTATTCCCCTCTACAGACTAGAGGATTTTTGTTATTCCCTGTTTTGGATTTAAATAAACTCTGTTTCTGTTAAGTCACTTTTGGGTCCTCTTTCACCTGCATGACAGAAGGAACCGACCAAGGAATGGACCCAGCGACTACAGACGCTCGTTACACTGCCGTCAGGATCCAAGGAGCCATGCTCGGCAGACACGAGCAGGAATTGTCTGCTGCTCGCCATGCCGTGGAGAACCTGGCCGCTCAGGTTTCCGACCTCTCTGGACAGTTCCAGAGTCTACGTCTCGTGCCACCTGTTACTTCCTGGCCTGCCGAGCCTCCAGAACCTAGGGTTAATAACCCACCTTGCTACTCCGGGCAGCCCACTGAGTGTCGCTCCTTTCTCACGCAGTGTGAGATTGTGTTCTCTCTCCAACCCAACACATACTCTAGAGAGAGAGCTCGGGTTGCTTACGTCATTTCACTCCTTACTGGCCGGGCTCGAGAATGGGGCACAGCTATCTGGGAGGCAAGGGCTGATTGCTCTAACAAATTCCAGAACTTTAAGAGGAGATGATTCGGGTTTTTGACCGTTCAGTTTTGGTAGGGAGGCTTCTAGGGCCCTGGCTTCCTTATGCCAAGGTGAACGGTCCATAACGGATTATTCTATTGAGTTTCGCACTCTTGCTGCCTCTAGTGAGTGGAACGAGCCGGCGCTGCTCGCTCGTTTCTGGAGGGACTCCACGCAGTGGTTAAGGATGAGATTCTCTCCCGGAGGTTCCATCAGATGTGGATTCTTTGATTGCTCTCGCCATCCGCATAGAACGACGGGTAGATCTTCGTCACCGGGCTCGTGGAAGAGAGCTCGCATCAACGGTGTTTCCCTGCTCCGCATCGCAACCATCTCCCTCCTCTGGCTTTGAGACTGAGCCCATGCAGCTGGGAGGGATTCGCATCTCGAATAAGGAGAGGGAATGGAGGATCACCAACCGCCTGTGCCTCTATTGCGGAGTTGCTGGACATTTTGTTAATTCATGTCCAGTAAGAGGCCAGAGCCCATCAGTAAGCGGAGGGCTACTGGTGAGCGCTACTACTCAGGTCCCTTCATCTAGATCTTGTACTACTATGTCGGTCCATCTACGCTGGACCGGTTCGGGTGCTACATGCAGTGCTTTGATTGACTCTGGGGCTGAGGGTTGTTTCATGGACGAAGCATGGGCTCGGAAACATAACATTCCTTTCAGACCGTTAGACAGGCCTACGCCCATGTTTGCCTTAGATGGTAGTCATCTTCCCAGTATCAAATTTGAGACACTACCTTTAACTCTCACAGTATCTGGTAACCACAGTGAGACTATTTCTTTTTGATTTTCCGTTCACCGTTTACACCTGTTGTTTTGGGTCATCCCTGGCTTGTATGTCATAATCCTTCTATTAATTGGTCTAGTAATTCTATCCTATCCTGGAACGTTTCTTGTCATGTGAAGTGTTTAATGTCTGCCATCCCTCCCGTTTCTTCTGTCCCTACTTCTCAGGAGGAACCTGGCGATTTGACAGGAGTGCCGGAGGAATATCATGATCTGCGCACGGTCTTCAGTCGGTCCCGAGCCAACTCCCTTCCTCCTCACCGGTCGTATGATTGTAGTATTGATCTCCTTCCGGGGACCACTCCTCCTCGAGGTAGACTATACTCTCTGTCGGCTCCCGAACGTAAGGCTCTCGAGGATTATTTGTCTGTGTCTCTTGACGCCGGTACCATAGTGCCTTCTTCTTCTCCGGCCGGGGCGGGGTTCTTTTTTGTTAAAAAGAAGGACGGTACTCTGCGCCCCTGCGTGGATTATCGAGGGCTGAATGACATAACGGTTAAGAATCGTTATCCGCTTTCCCCTTATGTCATCAGCCTTCGAGATTCTGCAGGGAGCCAGGTGCTTTACTAAGTTGGACCTTCGTAACGCTTACCATCTCGTGCGCATCAGAGAGGGGGACGAGTGGAAAACGGCGTTTAACACTCCGTTAGGGCATTTTGAGTACCGGGTTCTGCCGTTCGGTCTCGCCAATGCGCCAGCTGTTTTTCAGGCATTAGTTAATGATGTTCTGAGAGACATGCTGAACATTTTTGTTTTTGTCTATCTTGACGATATCCTGATTTTTTTCTCCGTCACTCGAGATTCATGTTCAGCACGTTCGACGTGTTCTACAGCGCCTTTTAGAGAATTGTCTCTACGTAAAGGCTGAGAAGTGCTCTTTTCATGTCTCCTCCGTTACTTTTCTCGGTTCCGTTATTTCCGCTGAAGGCATTCAGATGGATTCCGCTAAGGTCCAAGCTGTCAGTGATTGGCCCGTTCCAAGGTCACGTGTCGAGTTGCAGCGCTTTTAGGTTTCGCTAATTTCTATCGGCGTTTCATTCGTAATTTCGGTCAAGTTGCTGCCCCTCTCACAGCTCTTACTTCTGTCAAGACGTGTTTTAAGTGGTCCGGTTCCGCCCAGGGAGCTTTTGATCTTCTAAAAGAACGTTTTACGTCCGCTCCTATCCTCGTTACTCCTGACGTCACTAGACAATTCATTGTCGAGGTTGACGCTTCAGAGGTAGGCGTGGGAGCCATCCTATCCCAGCGCTTCCAGTCTGACGATAAGGTTCATCCTTGCGCTTATTTTTCTCATCGCCTGTCGCCATCTGAGCGCAACTATGATGTGGGTAACCGTGAACTGCTCGCCATCCGCTTAGCCCTAGGCGAATGGCGACAGTGGTTGGAGGGGCGACCGTTCCTTTTGTCGTTTGGACAGACCATAAGAACCTTGAGTACATCCGTTCTGCCAAACGACTTAATGCCCGTCAAGCTCGTTGGGCGTTGTTTTTCGCTCGTTTCGAGTTTGTGATTTCTTACCGTCCGGGTAGCAAGAACACCAAGCCTGATGCCTTATCCCGTCTGTTTAGTTCTTCTGTGGCTTCTACTGATCCCGAGGGATTCTTCCTTATGGGCGTGTTGTCGGGTTAACAGTCTGGGGAATTGAAAGACAGGTTAAGCAAGCACTCACGCACACTGCGTCGCCGCGCTTGTCCTAGTAACCTCCTTTTCGTTCCTGTTTCCACTCGTCTGGCTGTTCTTCAGTGGGCTCACTCTGCCAAGTTAGCTGGTCATCCCGGTGTTCGAGGCACTCTTGCGTCTATTCGCCAGCGCTTTTGGTGGCCGACTCAGGAGCGTGACACGCGCCGTTTCGTGGCTGCTTGTTCGGACTGCGCGCAGACTAAGTCGGGTAACTCTCCTCCTGCCGGTCGTCTCAGACCGCTCCCCATTCCTTCTCGACCATGGTCTCACATTGCCTTAGACTTCATTACCGGTCTGCCTTTGTCTGCGGGAAGACTGTGATTCTGACGGTTGTCGATAGGTTCTCTAAGGCGGCACATTTCATTCCCCTCGCTAAACTTCCTTCCGCTAAGGAGACGGCACAAATCATTATTGAGAATGTATTCAGAATTCATGGCCTCCCGTTAGACGCCGTTTCAGACAGAGGCCCGCAATTCACGTCACAGTTTTGGAGGGAGTTCTGTCGTTTGATTGGTGCGTCCGTCAGTCTCTCTTCCGGGTTTCATCCCCAGTCTAACGGTCAAGCAGAGAGGGCCAATCAGACGATTGGTCGCATACTACGCAGCCTTTCTTTCAGAAACCCTGCGTCTTGGGCAGAACAGCTCCCTGGGCAGAATACGCTCACTTCGCTTCCTTCGTCTGCTACCGGGTTATCTCCGTTTCAGAGTAGTCTGGGTTACCAGCCTCCTCTGTTCTCATCCCAGCTTGCCGAGTCCAGCGTTCCCTCCGCTCAAGCGTTTGTCCAACGTTGTGAGCGCACCTGGAGGAGGGTGAGGTCTGCACTTTGCCGTTACAGGGCACAGACGGTGAGCCGCCAATAAACGCAGGATTAAGAGTCCAAGGTATTGTTGCGGCCAGAGAGTGTGGCTTTCCACTCGCAACCTTCCTCTTACGACAGCTTCTCGTAAGTTGACTCCGCGGTTCATTGGTCCGTTCCGTGTCTCCCAGGTCGTCAATCCTGTCGCTGTGCGACTGCTTCTTCCGCGACATCTTCGTCGCGTCCATCCTGTCTTCCATGTCTCCTGTGTTAAGCCCTTTCTTCGCACCCCCGTTCGTCTTCCCTCCCCCTCCCGTCCTTGTCGAGAGCGCACCTATTTACAAGGTACATAAGATCATGGACATGCGTTCTCGGGGACGGGGTCACCAATACCTAGTGGATTGGGAGGGTTACGGTCCTGAGGAGAGGAGTTGGGTTCCGTCTCGGGACGTGCTGGACCGTTCACTCATCGATGATTTCCTCCGTTGCCGCCAGGATTCCTCCTCGAGTGCGCCAGGAGGCGCTCGGTGAGTGGGGGTACTGTCATGTTTGTCATTTATTATCATGTCTTGTCCCTGTGCTCCCCATGCTATTCGTTTCCCTCTGCTGGTCTTATTTGGTTCTTTCCCTCCTTCTATCCCTCTCTCTCCCCTCCCTCTCTCACTCTCTCGCTCTCTCTTCTCTCTATCGTTCCGTTCCTGCTCCCAGCTGTTCCTATTCCCCTAATCATCATTTAGTCTTCCCACACCTGTTCCCGATCCTTTCCCCTGATTAGAGTCCCTATTTATTCCTTTGTGATCCGTTCCTGTCCCGTCGGTTCCTTGTTTTGTATTCACCATGCTGTGATTGCGTTTCGCCCTGTCCTGTCGTGTTTTTTGCCTTCATCAGATGCTGCGTGTGAGCAGGTGGCTCTATCAACTACGGCCTGCGCCTACCCGAAGCGACCTGCAGTCTGTGGCCGCTTCTCTAGTTATTCCCCTCTACAGACTAGAGGATTTTTGTTATTCCCTGTTTTGGATTTAAATAAACTCTGTTTCTGTTAAGTCGCTTTTGGGTCCTCTTTCACCTGCATGACAATAGCACTCTATCCCCTTAACAGCGCACTACTTTCGACCAGGGCCCATAGGTGCGCTTGTGAAAAGTAGTGCACTGCATAGGGATTAGGGTGTCATTTTGAATGTTGACCTTGTCTGGTCCGGACCCTGCTCCGTGGATGATTAATCTCTTCTATTATTTCACAGATAGAATCACCAAGCCACACAGTAACTCCAGCTAGCGCCCAATTACAAAGCAACAACATCCGTGGAAATATTGACCCGGGGAAGCAAAAACATGCTGGAGGTTTTGGACTCAGCTTGTTCTGTGATGGAAATGTAATTTAAATATAAAAGTGGTTGATTTAAACGATGACTCTGTTCCTCTGTAGTTTTCTATTACATGCAGATACGGCAGGGTAGCCTAGTGGTTAGAGTGTAGAGGTGGCAGGTAGCCTAGTGGTTAGAGTGTAGAGGTGGCAGGTAGCCTAGTGGTTAGAGTGTAGAGGTGGCAGGTAGCCTAGTGGTTAGAGTGTAGAGGTGGTAGGGTAGCCTAGTGGTTAGAGTGTAGAGGTGGTAGGGTAGCCTAGTGGTTAGAGTGTAGAGGTGGCAGTTACCCTAGTGGTTAGAGTGTAGAGGTGGCAGGTAGCCTAGTGGTTAGAGTGTAGAGGTGGCAGGTAGCCTAGTGGTTAGAGTGTAGAGGTGGCAGGTAGCCTAGTGGTTAGAGAGTAGAGGTGGCAGGTAGCCTAGTGGTTAGAGTGTAGAGGTGGTAGGGTAGCCTAGTGGTTAGAGTGTAGAGGTGGTAGGGTAGCCTAGTGGTTAGAGTGTAGAGGTGGTAGGGTAGCCTAGTGGTTAGAGTGTAGAGGTGGTAGGGTAGTGGTTAGAGTGTAGAGGTGGTAGGGTAGCCTAGTGGTTAGAGTGTAGAGGCGGCAGGTAGCCTAGTGGTTAGAGTGTAGAGGTGGTAGGGTAGCCTAGTGGTTAGAGTGTAGATGTGGTAGGGTAGCCTAGTGGTTAAAGTGTAGAGGTGGTAGGGTACCTAGTGGTTAAAGTGTAGAGGTGGTAGGGTACCCTAGTGGTTAGAGAGTAGAGGTGGTAGGGTAGCCTAGTGGTTAGAGTGTAGAGGTGGTAGGGTAGCCTAGTGGTTAGAGTGTAGAGTTGGTAGCCTAGTGGTTAGAGTGTAGAGGTGGTAGGGTAGCCTAGTGGTTAGAGTGTAGCGGTGGCTGGTAGCCTAGTGGTTAGAGTGTTGGACTAGTAATCGAAGGTTGCAAGTTCAAATCCCGAGCTGACAAGGTACAAATCTGTCGTTCTGCCCCTGAACAGGCAGTTAACCCACTGTTCCTAGGCCATCATTGAAAATAAGAATTTGTTCTTAACTGACTTGCCTGGTTAAATAAAGTTTTTTTTTTTACTGTGACTGTGGACAATACACTAGACATTGGCATAGCTGAGACTGTGGACAATACACTAGACATTGGGATTGCAGAGACTTTGGCCAACTCACTGGAGTTGTCGTTAACCCACTGTTCCTAGGCCGTCATTGAAAATAAAAGGTCAAATAAAATAAAAAATCCATTGACCTGCTTACCATAAAATCAAACACACACACAAAAACTTAGGAAATTATGCAGTATTTTGTTTTTTTAGGTATTATAACTTACATTGTTGGCCCAGAAAACCTTAAGTGTTATTAGGTAGGAAACAACATCTCCACCCCGCTGATCGTCAACACAGGGGCCCCACAAGGGTGGGTGCTCAGCCCCCTCCTGCACTCCCTGTTCACCCATGACTGCGTGGCCACGCCTCCAACTCAATCATCAAGTTTGAGACGACACAACAGTAGTAGGCTTGATCACCAACAATGATGAGACAGCCTATAGGGAGGAGGTGAGGGCCCACGGAGTGTGGTGTCAGGAAAACAACCTCTCACTCAACGTTAAAAAAAACATCAAAAGGAGATGATCGTGGACTTCAGGAAACAGCAGAGGGAACACCCTCCCATCCACATCGACGGGACAGCAGTCTAGAAGGTGGAAAGTTTCAAGTTCTTCGGCGTGCACATCACAGACCATCACAGACCATCACAGACCATCACAGACCATCACAGACCATCACAGACCAGCTGAAATGGTTCACCCACACCGATAGTGTGGTGAAGAAGGCACAATAGAGCCTCTTCAATCTCAGGAGCCTGAAGAAATTTGGTGTGTCACCTAAAACCCTCACAGACTTCTACAGATACACAATTGTATCACCTGTATCACCGTCTGGTACGGAAACTGCACCGTCCACAATCGCAGGGCTCTCCAGAGGGTAGTGTGGTCTGCACAACGCATTACTGGGGGCAAACTACCTGCCCTCCAGGACATCTACACCACCCGATGTCACAGGAAGGCCATAAAGATCATCAAGGACAACAACCACCCGAGCCACTGCCTGTTCACCCAGCTACCATCCAGCAGACTGCTAAACAGCCATCACTAACATAGAGAGGCTGCTACCTAAATACAGACTGGAAATCATTGGCCACTTTCATAAATGGATCACCAGTCACTTTATTAATGTCACTTTAGTAATGGTATTTACATATCTTGCATTACAATTTTTTTGTTACATTTTTTTTATTTCACCTTTATTTAACCAGGTAGGCTAGTTGAGAACACCTTTATTTAACCAGGTAGGCTAGTTGAGAACACCTTTATTTAACCAGGTAGGCTAGTTGAGAACACCTTTATTTTACCAGGTAGGCTAGTTGAGAACACCTTTATTTTACCAGGTAGGCTAGTTGAGAACACCTTTATTTAACCAGGTAGGCTAGTTGAGAACACCTTTATTTTACCAGGTAGGCTAGTTGAGAACACCTTTATTTTACCAGGTAGGCTAGTTGAGAACACCTTTATTTAACCAGGTAGGCTAGTTGAGAACACCTTTATTTAACCAGGTAGGCTAGTTGAGAACACCTTTATTTAACCAGGTAGGCTAGTTGAGAACACCTTTATTTTACCAGGTAGGCTAGTTGAGAACACCTTTATTTAACCAGGTAGGCTAGTTGAGAACACCTTTATTTAACCAGGTAGGCCAGTTGAGAACACCTTTATTTAACCAGGTAGGCTAGTTGAGAACACCTTTATTTAACCAGGTAGGCTAGTTGAGAACACCTTTATTTAACCAGGTAGGCTAGTTGAGAACACCTTTATTTTACCAGGTAGGCTAGTTGAGAACACCTTTATTTTACCAGGTAGGCTAGTTGAGAACACCTTTATTTTACCAGGTAGGCTAGTTGAGAACACCTTTATTTTACCAGGTAGGCTAGTTGAGAACACCTTTATTTTACCAGGTAGGCTAGTTGAGAACACCTTTATTTAACCAGGTAGGCTAGTTGAGAACACCTTTATTTAACCAGGTAGGCTAGTTGAGAACACCTTTATTTAACCAGGTAGGCTAGTTGAGAACACCTTTATTTAACCAGGTAGGCTAGTTGAGAACACCTTTATTTAACCAGGTAGGCTAGTTGAGAACACCTTTATTTAACCAGGTAGGCTAGTTGAGAACACCTTTATTTAACCAGGTAGGCCAGTTGAGAACACCTTTATTTAACCAGGTAGGCCAGTTGAGAACACCTTTATTTAACCAGGTAGGCTAGTTGAGAACACCTTTATTTAACCAGGTAGGCTAGTTGAGAACACCTTTATTTAACCAGGTAGGCTAGTTGAGAACACCTTTATTTAACCAGGTAGGCTAGTTGAGAACACCTTTATTTAACCAGGTAGGCTAGTTGAGAACACCTTTATTTAACCAGGTAGGCTAGTTGAGAACACCTTTATTTAACCAGGTAGGCTAGTTGAGAACACCTTTATTTTACCAGGTAGGCTAGTTGAGAACACCTTTATTTAACCAGGTAGGCTAGTTGAGAACACCTTTATTTAACCAGGTAGGCCAGTTGAGAACACCTTTATTTTACCAGGTAGGCTAGTTGAGAACACCTTTATTTTACCAGGTAGGCTGGTTGAGAACACCTTTATTTAACCAGGTAGGCCAGTTGAGAACACCTTTATTTAACCAGGTAGGCCAGTTGAGAACAAGTTCTCATATACATCATCCCAGATGTATATACTGTATTCACCACCATGTATATGTGACCATCCAGCTGTACAGACAGTCCCCCTCAGCCCCCATTCCAACCATACATCCAACCCCTCCTCTCCAGCTGTACAGCCCCTCCGTCATTCCCCTCCTGAAAAATCTCACCACTGTTAATAATTTCACACCTTTTCTCACGCTTCGAGCACTGACTCTGAGCTGCCGAGGAGAGCCCCTGAGGACAATGTGGGCTATGTTACGGTCTCCAAGGAGGACGTATGTCCGTCATGCAAACATGTTAACCCTCGCAAGGCTGACGGCCAAGAAGCCCCTTTAGAGCATGTGCAAAACAACTGGCTGTCATGTTTTCTGACATTTTTTAATCTCTCCATAGTTTAGGCCACTATCCCAACCTGCTTCAAGATGTCCACTATCCCCACCTGCTTCAATATGTCCACTATTCCCACCTGCTTCAAGATGTCCACTATCCCAACCTGCTTCAAGATGTCCGCTATCCCCACCTGCTTCAAGATGTCCACTATCGTCACCTGCTTCAAGACGTCCACTATCCCCACCTGCTTCAAGATGTCCACTATCCCCACCTGCTTCAAGATGTCCACTATCCCCACCTGCTTCAAGATGTCCACTATCCCCACCTGCTTCAAGATGTCCACTATCCCCACCTGCTTCAAGATGTCCACTATCCCCACCTGCTTTAAGATGTCCACTATCCCCACCTGCTTTAAGATGTCCACTATCCCCACCTGCTTCAAGATGTCCACTATCCCAACCTGCTTCAAGATGTCCACTATCCCCACCTGCTTTAAGATGTCCACTATCCCCACCTGCTTTAAGATGTCCACTATCCCCACCTGCTTCAAGATGTCCACTATCCCCACCTGCTTCAAGATGTCCACTATCCCCACCTGCTTCAAGATGTCCACTATCCCCACCTGCTTCAAGATGGCCACTATCCCCACCTGCTTCAAGATGTCCACTATCAGTTTCCAACAAAGGGGAAAGTAACTGAACTGAATGACTACCGATCAGTAGATCATCACTTCCGTGCTTCTAAAGGCTAGTCAAAGTCCACATCACCTCCTCCCTCCCTCCCCAAACACACTCAACCCTCGTCAATTCGCCTTCCGCCCTGACAGGTCCCCTGATGACTCAATCACCACTGCACTGCACACTGCTCTCTGGACAAAGGAAATGCAAAGGTCAGGATGCTGCTCGGCCTTCCTCTAATCTCACCACAAAGCTTACATCTGCAGCCCTGTACGTGTGACTATTAAACTCTCTCTAATAATTGAAATCAACTCTACGGCGTGCAGAGACCATCCCTTTGAATATTACCCCCCGACCCATATGGCCAACTTTGTCTGGCCAAACAAAAAGTTAAACAAAACACATTTGACGCTTTGAATGCTTGAATACCTCACAATCATCCCCACAGAGAACACCACACAGAGAGAGAGAGAGAGAGAGAGAGAGAGAGAGAGAGGAGAGCGAGAGAGAGGAGGAGCGAGAGGAGGTGGTGTTAGGGCCTATTTTAGACTGCTCTCCAACACCGTCCCCTGTGTTAATTTCTACGAGGGATTCAATCTAGCCGGGCACCTATTTTTAGAAACGTGTTTGAGTGCTTATTATTATAATTTAACTGAAGACTTCCTCCCGTCGCTCCTCCTCCAACCTGTCAGTAAATCTCTTACTCTATCCTTTTGATTGTTCTCTCCCCATCTCTCCATCTCCCATGCTCTCACTTTCTCTTTCCCTCTCTCCATCGCTCGCCTCTCTTTCTTTCTTTCTCTCTCTCCCTCTCTCGCGCTGTCCATCTCTCTCCACTCTCTCTCTCTCTCTACTCCTCTCTCTCCTCTCTCTCTCCTCCTCTCTCACTCTCTCTATCAACTCTCTCCTCTCTCTCTCCCCCTCTCAATTGCTCTCCTCTCTCTCACCTCCTCTCTCTCTCTCTCTCTGTTTCCCTCTCCCCAACTTTCTCTCATCTCTCTCTCCTCCTCTCTCTCTGTTTCCCTCTCTCCAACGTTCTCCTCTCTCACCTCCCTTTTCCTCCTCTCGCCCTCTCTCTCTTCTCTCTCTCCCTCCTAAGTTCTCTCCTCTTTCACACTCTCAATCTCTCTCTCCTCCTCTCTCACTATCTCTCTCCTCCTCTTTCTCCTCTCTCTATCTCCCTCTCCTCTCTCTTCCTCCTCTCAACTCTCTCCTCCTCTCTCTTTCTCTCTGGTTCCCTCTCTCTCTCCTCTCGCTATCTCTCTCCTCTCCCTCTCGTCTCTCTCTCTCTTCTCTCTTTTCTCTCTCTAACTCATTCCTCTCTCTCCTCCTCTCTCTCGTTATATCTCATTACATATATATATCATTACTACAACTACTACTACCATCATCATCGCTACTACTACTACTACTACTACTACTACTACTACCATCATCATCATCATTACTACAACTACTACCACCATCATCATCATTACTACTACTACCATCATGATTATTACTACTACCACCATCATTACTACTACTACTACTACAACTACCACCATCATTACTACTACTACTAATTTCTTCATCATCATAACTACTACTACTACTACTACTACTACTACTACTACTACTACTATTACCATCGTTATCATCATCATTACTACTACTACTACCATCATTACTACTACTACTATCATCATTACTACTACTACCACCACCATTACTACTACTACTACTACTACTACTAATACTACTACCGCGATCATTACTACTACTACTACTAATACTACTACTACCACCATCATTACTACTACTACTACTAATACTACCACAATCATTACTACTACTACTACTACTACTACTACTACTACTACTACTACTAATACTACTACTACTACTACTACTACTAATCCTACTACCGCGATCATTACTACTACTACTACTAATACTACTACTACCACCATCATTACTACTACTACTACTAATACTACCACAATCATTACTACTACTACTACTACTACTACTACTACTACTACTAATACTACTACTACCACCATCATTACTACTACTACTACCATCATTACTACTACTACTACCACCATTACTACTACTACTACTACCACCATCATTACTACTACTACCACCATCACTACTACTACTACTACTACACTGCTACTGCTGCTGCTTACTGCACTACTGCTACTGCTGCTACTGCTGCTACCGCCATCATTACTACTACTACTACTAATACTACCGCCATCATTACTACTACTACTACCATCATTACTACTACTACCACCATCATTACTACTACTACTACTACTACAACTACTACTACTACTACTACTACTACTACTACTACTACTACTACTACTACCGCCATCATTACTACTACTACTACTAATACTACCGCCATCATTATTACTACTACTACCACCATCATTACTACTGCTGCCACCGTCGTTGCTGCTGCTGCTGCTACTACTACTGCTGCTACCGCCATCATTGCTGCTACTACTACTAATGCTCATTACTGCTACTACTACCACCATCATTACTACTACTACCACCATCTACTACTACTACTACTACTGCTACCGTACTACTACTGCTTACTACTGCTACTACTACTGTTGCTGCTGCTGCTGCCACTACTGCTACTACCGCCATCATTACTACTACTACTACCACCATCATTGCTACTACTACCACCATCGTTACTACTGCTGCTGCTGCTACTACTACTGCGCCGTCATTGCTGCTGCTGCTACTGCTGCCGCCATCATTACTACTGCTGCTGCTAATACTACCACCATCATTACTACTACTACTACCACCATCATTACTACTGTTTCTGGTGCTACCACCTTCACTACTACTTCCACCGCCATTACTACTACTAACACTACTACTACCACCATCATTACTACTGCTGCTACTACTACTACCACCATGCCGCCGTCGTTACTGCTATTACTACTACTACTACTACTACCACCATCATTACTACTACTACTACCACCATCATTACTACTACTACTACTACCACCATCATTACTACTACTACTACTACCACCATCACTATTACTACTACCACCATCACTATTACTACTACCATCATTACTACTACTACTACCACCATCACTATTACTACTACCACCATTACTACTACTACTACCACCATCATTACTACTACTACTACCATCATTACTACTACTACTACCACCATTACTACTACTACCACCATCACTATTACTACTACCATCATTACTACTACTACTACCACCATCATTACTACTACTACTACCATCATTACTACTACTACTACCACCATCACTATTACTACTACCACCATCACTATTACTACTACCACCATCATCATTACTACTACTACCATCATTACTACTGCTACTACCACCATCATCATCACTACTACTACTACCATCATTACTACTACTACTACCCCCATAATTATTACTACTACTACCACCATTATCATTACTACTACTACTACTACCATCATTA
Organism: Oncorhynchus gorbuscha; assembly: GCF_021184085.1. Classification (NCBI taxonomy): domain Eukaryota; kingdom Metazoa; phylum Chordata; class Actinopteri; order Salmoniformes; family Salmonidae; genus Oncorhynchus; species Oncorhynchus gorbuscha. The sequence continues at coordinate 82,132,357 of NC_060184.1, forward strand.
TTACTACTACTACCACCACCATCATCATTACTACTACTACCACCATCATTACTACTACTACTACTACTACCATCATTATTACTACTACTACCACCATCATCATTACTACTACTACTACCATCATCATTACTACTACTACCACCATCATCATTACTACTACTACTACCATCATCATTACTACTACTACTACCATCATTATTGCTACTACTACCACCAACATCATTACTACTACCATCATTACTACTAGTACTACCACCATAATTATTACTACTACTACTACCACCATCACCATTACTACTACTACCACCACCATCATTACTACTACTACTATGTCCTACTGTAGTATCTCCATCAGTATGTGTGTATGTAGATGCTGGTTCTATGTCGTACAGTCAGTATGTATCATATGTTGTGTTCCCCTGGGACTCCGGCCCCACGCTCCTCTCTGAAGGAGGAATAGTTCAACCTAACAGTTTATTCTGTTCAATTAACAACTTTTATAAACATTGTGTTTTACCGAAGCACACTGGGTTACCAAGACTACCGAACTCCTAGGTTTTTTGGAGTAGCCTGAGTATCAATGTGGGCATGTGTGTGTGGGCTGTTGTCTTGGCAACGACGACTGTAGCTTCACATAGAAGTAACACTTTGGCGTTTTGAACCAACTGGACTTGCCAGGCAGACTGGAGAGAGATGGTCGCCTGGTTGGTTACAGTCATTAGTAGAAGTGCCAGGCAGACTGGAGAGAGATGGTCGTCTGGTTGGTTACAGTCATTAGTAGAAGTGCCAGGCAGACTGGAGAGAGATGGTCGTCTGGTTGGTTACAGTCATTAGTAGAAGTGCCAGGCAGACTGGAGAGAGATGGTCGTCTGGTTGGTTACAGTCATTAGTAGAAGTGCCAGGCAGACTGAGAGAGATGGTCAGTCTGGTTGGTTGTCATTAGTAGAAGTGCCAGGCAGACTGAGAGAGATGGTAATGCCCAGTTGGTTACAGTCATTAGTAGAAGTGCAGGGCAGACTGAGAGAGATGGTCGTCTGGTTGGTTACAGTCATTAGTAGAAGTGATCTGTCAGTTCAACCTCTCATATCTAGTGTGTGTATAAAGTTGGGAAAAAAACACATACTTGATATATGTGAGGCATGACATTTGAACTTGATTTTGTGAACATTGAGTGTGTGTGTATCTACATAACACTTAACGATACTTAACACTCAAAGATACTTAACACTCAACGATACTTAACACTTAACAATACATAACACTTAACGATACTTAACACTCAAAGATACTTAACACTCAAAGATACTTAACACTCAACGATACTTAACACTTAACGATACCTAACACTTAAAGATACTTAACACTCAAAGATACTTAACACTCAACGATACTTAACACTTAACGATACCTAACACTTAATGATACCTAACACTGAACGATACTTAACACTTAACGATACTTAACACTGAACGATACCTAACACTTAACGATACCTAACACTTAGCGATACCTAACGCTTAACGATACCTAACACTTAACGATACCTAACACTTAACGATACTAACACTTAACGATACTTAACACTTAACGATACTTAACACTTAACGATACTTAACACTTAACGATACCTAACACTGAATGGTAATTAACACTTAACGTTACTTAACACTCAACGAATCTTAACACTCAACGATGCCCAACACTCAAAGATACTTAACACTCAAAGATACTTAACACTCAACGAATCTTAACACTCAACGATGCCCAACACTCAACGATACTTAACACTCAACGATACTTAACACTCAACGATACCTAACGCTCAACGATACTTAACACCTAACGATACCTAACACTCAACAATACCTAACACTCAACAATACCTAACACTCAACAATACCTAACACTCAACAATACCTAACACTCAACAATACCTAACACTCAACAATACCTAACACTCAACAATACCTAACACTCAACAATACCTAACACTCAACAATACCTAACACTCAACAATACCTAACACTCAACAATACCTAACACTCAACAATACCTAACACTCAACAATACCTAACACTCAACAATACTTACTACTCAACGTACTTTCCTTAACGACATTTCTAACACTCCAACGATGCTCAACACTAACGGTCAAATCAAATTGTATATGTCACATGCCCAGAATACAACAATAGACCCACAGGAATGCTACCTTATCCTCAATAGTGCAGTTTCAAAAGTATGGATAACAATAAAATATAAAATTACAAGTAAATGAGAAGGCAGGTGTAAAAAAAAATAACTATATACAGAGGGGGGCTGGTACAGTCAATGTGTGGGGGCACCGTTAGTTGAGGTGGTATGTACATGTAGGTAGAGTTATTAAAGTGACTATGCATAGACGATAACAGAGAGGGCATTAGTGTGGAGAGGAGAGGGGGCAATGTGGAATAGTCTGGTAGCCATTTGACGAGATGTTCAGGAGTCTTGTGGCTTGGGGGTAGAAGCTGTTTAGAAGCCTCTAGAAGAAGACCTAGACTTGGCTCTCTCTCTCTCTCGACCAAAGCGCAGCGTGGTAAGTGTTCATGACTTTATTTTAAACTGAACACTAGAACAAAATAACAAAGGCAAACAGAAAAACAACTACCCAGAAAACATAGATGGGAGAAAGCTACCTAAGTATGGTTCCCTAATCAGAGATAACGATAGACAGCTGTCCCTGATTGAGAACCATACCTGGCCAAAACAAGGAAATACAAATACATTGAAAAATGAACATAGAATGCCCACCCCAAATCACACCCCCTGACCAAAACCAAAATAGAGACATAAAAATCTCTCTAAGGTCAGGGGTGACACTCACCTCAGTGGGTTTTACCAGATTAGTGTTTATGGTCTGTAGCCCGGTACACAGGGCCTCTCTCTCTGTCTCTCTCTCTCTCTCTCTCTGTCTCTCTCTCTCTGTCTCTCCTCTCTCTCTCCTCTCTCTCTCCTCTCTCTCTCTCTCTCTCTCTCTCTCTCTCTCTGTCTCTCTGTCTCTCCTCTCTCTCGCTCTCTTCTTCTCTTCTCTCTCTCTCTCTCTCTCTCTCTCTCTCTCTCTCTCTCTCTCTCTCTCTCTCTCTCTCTCTCTCTCTCTCTCTCTCTCTCTCTCTCTCTCAATTCTAATCATTTACTATATTGGCATGATGTAACAATGTACATATTGCCAAAGCTTACTTTGGAGATTTACAATATTTGTGAACTCAGCCCCAGGACCAGCTGGGTGAGTGTTCTCTTTTCTTTGCTCATCTTAATTCTGCCCTGCATGCATTGTTTGTAGTTTTCCTCTGGACATGTAGGAGAATCCTACAGAACTCTGCATGCAGGGTTTCAATGGGGTGTTTGTAGTTTTCCTCTGGACATGTAGGAGAATCCTACAGAACTCTGCATGCAGGGTTTCAATGGAGTGTTTGTCCCATTGGATGACATCTTGTTTT
>NC_060184.1:82135932-82165963 GCF_021184085.1 Oncorhynchus gorbuscha
GAACAGACAACACAAAGTTACACATGGAGTAAACAATTAACAAGTCAATAACACAGAGAAAAAAGGGGAGTCTATATACAATGTGTGCAAAAGGCATGAGGAGGTAGGCGAATAATTACAATTTAGCAGATTAACACTGGAGTGATAAATGATCAGATGGTCATGTACAGGTAGAGATACTGGTGTGCAAGAGCAGAAAAGTAAATAAATATAAACTGTGGGGATGAGGTAGGTAAATTGGGTGGGCTATTTACCGATAGACTATGTACAGCTGCAGCGTCGGTTAGCTGCTCAGATAGCAGATAGCAGTTTGAAGTTGGTGAGGAGATAAAAGTCTCCAACTTCAGCGATGTTTGCAATTTCCCTTTGGTGTTGGTGGGTTCTTGTTTAGTTGCCTGTCTGCACTATCCATATAGCGTCACGGTTCGTTTTGTTATTTTGTTAATTTGTTCAGTGTTCAGTGTAAATAAAGAAGACTGCACCTTGGTCTCCTTCGAATGTGACACTTCAGAAGGTCCTTTGTTGTTGTTCTGGGATTGATTTTCACTTTTCACACCAAAGTACATTCATCTCTAGGAGACAAAAACGTGTCTCCTTCCTGAGGGGTATGACGGCTGCGTGGTCCCATGGTGTTTATGCTTGCGTACTATTGTTTGTACAGATGAACGTGGTACCTTCAGGCGTTTGGAAATTCCTCCCAAGGATGAACCAGACTTGTGGAGGTCTACCATTTTTTCTGAGCTCTTGGTTGATTTATTTTGATTTTCCCATCATGTCAAGCAAAGAGGCACTGAGTTGAAGGTAGGCCTTGAAGTACATCCACAGGTACACCTCCAATTGGCTCAAATGATGTCAATTAGAAGCTTCTAAAGCCATGACATCATTTGTCAATAGCCTATCAGAAGCTTCTAAAAAGCCACATAATTTTCCTGGAATATTCCAAGCTGTTTAAAGGCACAGTCAACTTAGTGTATGTAAACTTCTGACCACTGGAATTGTGATACAGTGAATTATAAGTGAAATAATCTGTCTGTAAACAATTGTTGGAAAAACAAATTGTGTCATGCACAAAGTAGATGTCCAAACCGACTTGCCAAAACTATAGTTTGTTAAGTGGTTGAAAACCGAGTTTTAATGACTCCAACCTCAGTGTTTGTAAACTTCTGACTTCAACTCTAGCTCAGGCTTCCCCTTATCTCTCTCTCACACACACACACACACACACACACACACACACACACACACACACACACACACACACACACACACACACACACACACACACACACACACACACACACACACACACACACACACACACACACACACACACACACACACACACTGATCAGTGACACGTCAGTTAAAATGGCCAGTGCTCAGTTGGCCTCAATGAGAGAAGATCTGAATCTCTTCTGTAAATCACGATAAATGACCTTCTACGAGTGTCTGATAGGGTCTGGATAGCGCCGTAATTATTCTAGGTATCCTAACGAGTGTCTGGTAGGGTCTGGATAGCACCGTAATTATTCTAGGTATCCTAGTATCCGAGTGTCTGGTAGGGTCTGGATAGTGCCGTAATTATTCTAGGTATCCTAACGAGTGTCTGGATAGCGCCGTAATTATTCTAGGTATCTTAACGAGTGTCTGGTAGGGTCTGGATAGCACCGTAATTATTCTAGGTATCTTAACGAGTGTCTGGTAGGGTCTGGATAGTCGTAATTATTCTAGGTATCCTAACGAGTGTCTGTAGGGTCTGGATAGCGCCATAATTATTCTAGGTATCTTAAGAGTGTCTGGTAGGGTCTGGATAGCACCGTAATTATTCTAGGTATCTTAACGAGTGTCTGGTAGGGTCTGGATAGCGCCATAATTATTCTAGGTATCGAGTGTCTGGTAGGGTCTGGATAGCACCGTAATTATTCTAGGTATCTTAACGAGTGTCTGATAGGGTCTGGATAGCGCCGTAATTATTCTAGGTATCCTAAACTAGGTATTGGCAGGTGTGTTGTAACGGATTCATATTGCTTCCCTGCCTGGGTCTGAAAAGCTATTACTGAGGGAAGGGAGAGTCCACCTTGTAAAGGAAAACAAATCACTATTTAATTCAGGAAATGTTTCCAGGGCATAGCTCGTAAATGTGTAACTAGCCAGCCAATGAAGAAAGAGGGAGCTACAGGATGTTGACAGTTAATACGATGTTTAAAATCCATAGTCCTTAAGCATAACCCTAAAGCACAGGATAGTCACCACCATTAGAATATTTGAACTTGTTCCTCTCCCAATCCCTATGTTTTAAATTGGTAAAGTAGTGTACTTTATAGGGAAAAGTGTGTCATTTGAGAACCCTATATTTCTCACTCTCCTTCCTCTTCAGTCTCCTCATAGCCTGTCACCTCTTTCTCTTCTTCTATTCCTCAACCTTCTTCCCTCCTCAGTCTCCTATTAGCCTGTCACCTCTTCCTCTTCTTCCTCCTCTTCAGTCTCCTCTTCCTCCTCTCCCTCCCTCTTCAGTCTCCTATTAGCCTGTCACCTCTTCCTCCTCTTCCTCCTCTTCAGTCTCCTTATAGCCTGTCACCTCTTCCTCCTCTTCCTCCTCTTCAGTTTCCTTATAGCCTGTCAACTCTTCCTCCTCTCCCTCCTCTTCAGTCTCCTCATAGCCTGTCACCTCTTCCTCCTCTTCAGTCTCCTTATAGCCTGTCACCTCTTCCTCCTCCTCCTCCTCTTCAGTCTCCTTATAGCCTGTCACCTCTTCCTCCTCTCCTCCTCTTCAGTCTCTTTATAGCCTTTCAACTCTTCCTCCTCTTCCTCCTCTCAGTCTCCTTATAGCCTGTCACCTCTTCCTCCTCCTCCTCCTTTCCAGTCTCCTTATAGCCTGTCACCTCTTCCTCCTCTCCTTCCTCTTCAGTCTCTTTATAGCCTTTCACCTCTTCCTCCTCTTCCTCCTCTTCAGTCTCCTATTAGCCTGTCACTCCTCTTCCTCCCTCTTCCTCCTCTTCTGTCTCCTATTAGCCTGTCACCTCTTCCTCCTCTTCCTCCTCTTCAGTCTCCTTGTAGCCTGCCACTCCTTTCACCTCCTCCTCCTCCTCTTCAGTCTCCTTGTAGCCTGCCACTCCTGTCACCTCCTCCTCATCCTCTTCAGTCTCCTTGTAGCCTGCCACTCCTGTCACCTCCTCCTCATCCTCTTCAGTCTCCTTGTAGCCTGCCACTCCTGTCACCTCCTCCTCCTCTTCAGTCTCCTTGTAGCCTGCCACTCCTTTCACCTCCTCCTCCTCCTCTTCAGTCTCCTTGTAGCCTGCCACTCCTGTCACCTCCTCCTCCTCTTCAGTCTCCTTGTAGCCTGCCACTCCTTTCACCTCCTCCTCCTCCTCTTCAGTCTCCTTGTAGCCTGCCACTCCCGTCACCTCCTCCTCCTCCTCTTCAGTCTCCTTGTAGTCACCTCCTCCTCTTCAGTCTCTTGTAGCCTGCCACTCCGTCCTCCTCCTCTTCAGTCTCCTTGTAGCCTGCCACTCCCGTCACCTCCTCCTCCTCCTCCTCTTCAGTCTCCTTGTAGCCTGCCACTCCCGCCACCTCACCTCCTCCTCCTCTTCAGTCTCCTTGTAGCCTGCCACTCCCGTCACCTCCTCCTCCTCCTCCTCTTCAATCTCCGTGTAGCCTGCCACTCCTGTCACCTCCTCCTCCTCCTCCTCTTCAGTCTCCTTGTAGCCTGCCACTCCCGTCACCTCCTCCTCCTCCTCCTCTTCAATCTCCGTGTAGCCTGCCACTCCTGTCACCTCCTCCTCCTCCTCCTCCTCCTCTTCAGTCTCCTTGTAGCCTGCCACTCCCGTCACCTCCTCCTCCTCCTCTTCAATCTCCGTGTAGCCTGCCACTCCTGTCACCTCCTCCTCCTCCTCCTCCTCTTCAGTCTCCTTGTAGCCTGCCACTCCCGTCACCTCCTCCTCCTCCTCCTCTTCAATCTCCTTGTAGCCTGCCACTCCCGTCACCTCCTCCTCCTCCTCCTCTTCAGTCTCCTTGTAGCCTGCCACTCCTGCCACCTCCTCCTCCTCTTCAATCTCCGTGTAGCCTGCCACTCCTGTCACCTCCTCCTCCTCTTCCTCCTCTTCAGTCTCCTTGTAGCCTGCCACTCCTTTCACCTCCTCCTCCTCTTCAGTCTCCTTGTAGCCTGCCACTCCTGTCACCTCCTCCTCATCCTCTTCAGTCTCCTTGTAGCCTGCCACTCCTGTCACCTCCTCCTCCTCTTCCTCCTTTCAGTCTCCTTGTAGCCTGCCACTCCTAGCCTCACTCCTCACCTCCTCCTCCTCTTCAGTCTCCTTGTAGCCTGCCACTCCTGTCACCTCCTCCTCATCCTCTTCAGTCTCCTTGTAGCCTGCCACTCCTGTCACCTCCTCCTCCTCTTCAGTCTCCTTGTAGCCTGCCACTCCTTTCACCTCCTCCTCCTCCTCCTCTTCAGTCTCCTTGTAGCCTGCCACTCCTGTCACCTCCTCCTCCTCCTCCTCTTCAGTCTCCTTGTAGCCTGCCACTCCTTTCACCTCCTCCCTCCACCTCCTCCTCTTCAGTCTCCTTGTAGCCTGCCACTCCTGTCACCTCCTCCTCTTCAGTCTCCTTGTAGCCTGCCACTCTTTCACCTCCTCCTCTTCAGTCTCCTTGTAGCCTGCCACTCCCGTCACCTCCTCCTCCTCCTCCTCTTCAGTCTCCTTGTAGCCTGCCACTCCTGCCACCTCCTCCTCCTCCTCCTCTTCAGTCTCCTTGTAGCCTGCCACTCCCGTCACCTCCTCCTCTTCCTCTTCAGTCTCCTTGTAGCCTGCCACTCCCCTCCACCTCCTCCTCCTCCTCCTCTTCAGTCTCCTTGTAGCCTGCCACTCCTGCCACCCTCCTCCTCCTCCTCCTCTTCAGTCTCCTTGTAGCCTGCCACTCCCGTCACCTCCTCCTCCTCCTCCTCTTCAATCTCCGTGTAGCCTGCCACTCCTGTCACCTCCTCCTCCCCTCCTCTTCAGTCTCAGCCTGCCTCCTGCCACCTCCTCCTCCTCTTCAATCTCTTGTAGCCTGCCACTCCTCCTCCTCCTCTTCCTCCTCTTCAATCTCCGTGTAGCCTGCCACTCCTGTCACCTCCTCCTCCTCCTCCCTCCTCTTCAGTCTCCTTGTAGCCTGCCAGTCTCCTTGTAGTCACCTCCTCTTCAGTCTCCCTGCCCTCCTCCTCTTCTTCAATCTCCTTGTAGCCTGCCACTCCCGTCACCTCCTCCTCCTCCTCCTCTTCAGTCTCCTTGTAGCCTGCCACTCCTGCCCCCTCCTCCTCCTCTTCAATCTCCGTGTATCCTGCCACTCCTGTCACCTCCTCCTCCTCCTCCTCCTCTTCAATCTCCGTGTAGCTTGTCACTGCAGAAGCAACAGAAAAGGATGTGTTGCAGCCCCCAGGTCAAAACGAATGCACTACTTAGGGAATAGGGAGCCATTTGGGATACAGATACAGATGCTGCAGGAGGAAGCTGTGTTCATGATCCACCCTCCCAGACATGAAATATGATCCCCTCTTCCTATCCATCTACCCCTCCATCCCACCATCCTCTTACTCTCCACCCCTCCATCCTCTAACCCATCCTCTTACCCTCTACCCATCCACCCCTCCACCCCTCCATCCCCTAACCCTCCATCCCTCCATCCTCTAACCCTCCATCCCTCCATCCTCTAACCCTCCACCCCTCCATCCTCTAACCCTCCATCCCTCCATCCTCTAACCCTCCATCCCTCCATCCTCTAACCCTCCACCCCTCCATCATCTAACCCTCCATCCTTTAACCCTCCATTCACTAACCTTCCACCCCTCCATCCTCTAACCCTCCATCCACCCCTCCACCCATCCACCCTCTACCCTCCATCATCTAACCCTCCATTCTCTAACCCTTCACCCTCCATCCTCTAACCCTCCATCCTCTAACCCTCCATCCCTCCATCCTCTAACCCTCCATCCTCTAACCCTCCATCCCTCCATCCTCTAACCCTCCATTCCTCCATCCTCTAACCCTCCATCCCTCCATCCTCTAACCCTCCATCCCTCCATCCTCTAACCCTCCACCCCTCCATCATCTAACCCTCCATCCCTCCATCCTCTAACCCTCCATCCCTCCATCCTCTAACCCTCCACCCCTCCATCCTCTAACCCTCCACCCCTCCATTCTCTAACCCTCCATTCTCTAACCCTCCACCCCTCCATCCTCTAACCCTCCATCCACCCCTCCACCCCTCCACCCTCTACCCTCCATCCTATAACCCTCCATTCACTAACCTTCCACCCCTCCATCCTCTAACCCTACATCCACCCCTCCACCCCTCCACCCTCTACCCTCCATCATCTAACCCTCCATTCTCTAACCCTTCATCCTCCATCCTCTAACCCTCCATCCTCTAACCCTCCATCCCTCCATCCTCTAACCTTCCATCCTCTAACCCTCCATCCCTCTATCCTCTAACCCTCCATTCCTCCATCCTCTAACCCTCCATTCCTCCATCCTCTAACCCTCCATTCCTCCATCCTCTAACCCTCCACCCCTCCATCCTCTAAACCCTCCATCCCTCCATCCATCCTCTAACCCTCCACCCCTCCATCCTCCACCCCTCCATCCTCTAACCCTCCATTCTCTAACCCTCCACCCCTCCATCCTCTAACCCTCCATCCACCCCTCCATCCTCTAACCCTCCATCCTTTAACCCTCCATCCACCCCTCCATCCTCTAACCCGCCATCCTTTAACCCGCCATCCTTTAACCCTCCATCCTCTAACCCTCCATCCTTTAACCCTCCATCCTCTAACCCTCCATCCTCTAACCCTCCATCCTCTAACCCTCCATCCTTTAACCCTCCATCCACCCCTCCATCCTCTAACCCTCCACCCCTCCATCCTTTAACCCTCCATCATTTAACCCTCCATCCTCTAACCCTCCATCCTCTAACCCCCAGCCCTCTGTCCCTTCATCCATCCAGCCCTCCATCCTCTAACCCCCAGCCCCCGTCCCTTCATCCATCCAGCCCTCCATCCTCTAACCCTCCATCCTCTAACCCTCCATCCTCTAACCCTCCATCCTCTAACCCCCAGCCCTCTGTCCCTTCATCCATCCAGCCCTCCATCCTCTAACCCCCAGCCCCCGTCCCTTCATCCATCCAGCCCTCCATCCTCTAACCCTCCATTCTCCAACCCTCCATCGTCTAACCCACCAGCCCTCTGTCCCTTCATCCATCCATCCCTCCATCCTCTAACCCTCCATCCACCCCTCCATCCTCCATCCTCTAACCCTCCAGCCCTCTGTCTCTTCATCCATCCAGCCCTCCATCCACCCCTCCATCCTCTAACCCTCCGTCCTCTGTCCTTCCAGCCCTCTGTCCCTTTATCCATCCAGCCTCCATCCTCTAACCCTCCAGCCCTCTGTCTCTTCATCCATCCAGCCCTCCATCCACCCCTCCATCCTCTAACCCTCCATCCTCTGTCCTTCCAGCCCTCTGTCCCTTTATCCATCCAGCCTCCATCCTCTAACCCTTCATCCACCCCTCCTCCTCATCCTCTAACCCTCCAGCCCTTCATCCATCCAGCCCTCCATCCTCTACCCCACCAGCTCTCTAACACTCCATCCTCTACCCCTCCAGCCCTCCATCCCTCCATCCTCTAACCCTCCATCCTCTAACCCTCCATTCCTCCATCCTCTAACCCTACATCCCTCCATCCTCTAACCCTCCATCCTCTAACCTCCACCCCTCCATCCCTCCATCCTCTAACCCTCCACCCCTCCATCCTCTAACCCTCCATTCTCTAACACTCCACCCCTCCATCCTCTAACCCTCCATCCACCCCTCCACCCCTCCAGCCTCTACCCTCCATCCTCTAACCCTCCATTCACTAACCTTCCACCCTCCATCCTCTAACCCTCCATCCAACCCTCCAACCCTCCATCCCTCCATCATCTAACCCTCCATTCTCTAACCCTTCACCCTCCATCCTTAACCCTCCATCCTCTAACCCTCCATCCCTCCATCCCTAACCCTCCATCCTCTAACCCTCCATTCCTCCATCCTCTAACCCTCCATCCCTCCATCCTCTAACCCTCCATTCCTCCATCCTTTAACCCTCCACCCCTCCATCCTCTAACCCTCCATCCCTCCATCCTCTAACCCTCCACCCCTCCATCCTCTAACCCTCCATTCTCTAACCCTCCACCCCTCCATCCTCTAACCCTCCATCCACCCCTCCACCCCTCCAGCCTCTACCCTCCATCCACCCCTCCATCCTCTAACCCTCCATCCTTTAACCCTCCATCCACCCCTCCATCCTCTAACCCTCCATCCTTTAACCCTCCATCCTCTAACCCTCCATCCTCTAACCCTCCATCCACCCCTCCATCCTCTAACCCTCCATCCTTTAACCCTCCATCCTCTAACCCTCCATCCTTTAACCCTCCATCCACCCCTCCATCCTCTAACCCTCCACCCCTCCATCCTTTAATCCTCCATCCTTTAACCCTCCATCCTCTAACCCCCAGCCCTCTGTCCCTTCATCCATCCAGCCCTCCATCCTCTAACCCCCCAGCCCCCGTCCCTTCATCCATCCAGCCCTCCATCCTCTAACCCTCCATCCTCTAACCCTCCATCCTCTAACCCTCCATCCTCTAACCCCCAGCCCTCTGTCCCTTCATCCATCCAGCCCTCCATCCTCTAACCCCCAGCCCCCCGTCCCTTCATCCATCCAGCCCTCCATCCTCTAACCCTCCATCCTCTAACCCTCCATCGTCTAACCCACCAGCCCTCTGTCCCTTCATCCATCCATCCCTCCATCCTCTAACCCTCCATCCTCCATCCTCTACCCCTCCATCTGTCCCTTCATCCCATGATTAGTCCCACTGGTCTCCTCCCTGGCTGTGGTGGAACAAAGTGTCATTTATCTGTGTGAGGAGAAGAGACCACTCAGCTAGCAGCTCTGTGTTTATGTGTATTGTAAAACTGAATGATGTGTTGTAACTACTGTTGGGCTCCATCTCACGTCCACCCAACACCATATTTACAGGTGGCGTTCAACATGGAACAACATGACTTAGGACCAGTTTTACTGACACAGTACATCACAGATATTAGTTGATACTTAGGGAGTCCTCTGGGTGTGTCAATTAGAGAGTCCTCTGGGTGTGTCACTTAGGGAGTCCTCTGGATGTGTCACTTAGGGAGTCCTCTGGATGTGTCACTTAGGGAGTCCTCTGGATGTGTCACTTAGGGAGTCCTCTGGATGTGTCACTTAGGGAGTCCTCTGGATGTGTCACTTAGGGAGTCCTCTGGATGTGTCACTTAGGGAGTCCTCTGGGTGTGTCACTTAGGGAGTCCTCTGGATGTGTCACTTAGGGAGTCCTCTGGATGTGTCACTTAGGGAGTCCTCTGGATGTGTCACTTAGGGAGTCCTCTGGATGTGTCACTTAGGGAGTCCTCTGGATGTGTCACTTAGGGAGTCCTCCACAAACCTTGGAAATGTTGTAAAGTTACCACAGTTTAACAACCCTAGTCATCATATAAAAGGAGGAGGAGGCCCCTGGAGGAGAGAGAGAGGTCTGAGGTTAGAGGTCATCATATAAAAGTATACATGAGATCTACATGGTCCCAGTGACCCTAGACAGACAGGGTTCAGGTCCTAGACAGACAGGGTTCAGGTCCTAGACAGACAGGGGTCAGGTCCTAGACAGACAGGGGTCAGGTCCTAGACAGACAGGGTTCAGGTCCTAGACAGACAGGGTTCAGGTCCTAGACAGACAGGGTTCAGGTCCTAGACAGACAGGGTTCAGGTCCTAGACAGACAGGGTTCAGGTCCTAGACAGACAGGGTTCAGGTCCTAGACAGACAGGGGTCAGGTCCTAGACAGACAGGGTCAGGTCCTAGACAGACAGGGTTCAGGTCCTAGACAGACAGGGGTCAGGTCCTAGACAGACAGGGTCAGGTCCTAGACAGACAGGGTTCAGGTCCTAGACAGACAGGGGTCAGGTCCTAGACAGACATGGTTCAGGTCCTAGACAGACAGGGTTCAGGTCCTAGACAGACATGGTTCAGGTCCTAGACAGACAGGGTTCAGGTCCTAGACAGACATGGTTCAGGTCCTAGACAGACAGGGGTCAGGTCCTAGACAGACAGGGTCAGGTCCTAGACAGACAGGGGTCAGGTCCTAGACAGACATGGTTCAGGTCCTAGACAGACAGGGTTCAGGTCCTAGACAGACATGGTTCAGGTCCTAGACAGACAGGGTTCAGGTCCTAGACAGACATGGTTCAGGTCCTAGACAGACAGGGTTCAGGTCCTAGACAGACAGGGTCAGGTCCTAGACAGACAGGGTTCAGGTCCTAGACAGACATGGTTCAGGTCCTAGACAGACATGGTTCAGGTCCTAGACAGACAGGGTTCAGGTCCTAGACAGACAGGGTCATGTCCTAGACAGACAGGGTTCAGGTCCTAGACAGACAGGGTTCAGGTCCTAGACAGACAGGGTTCAGGTCCTAGACAGACAGGGTCATGTCCTAGACAGACAGGGTTCAGGTCCTAGACAGACAGGGGTCAGGTCCTAGACAGACAGGGGTCAGGTCCTAGACAGACAGGGGTCAGGTCCTAGACAGACAGGGTCAGGTCCTAGACAGACAGGGTCAGGTCCTAGACAGACAGGGTCAGGTCCTAGACAGACAGGGGTCAGGTCCTAGACAGACAGGGTCAGGTCCTAGACAGACAGGGTCAGGTCCTAGACAGACAGGGTTCAGGTCCTAGACAGACAGGGTTCAGGTCCTAGACAGACAGGGTTCAGGTCCTAGACAGACAGGGGTCAGGTCCTAGACAGACAGGGTCAGGTCCTAGACAGACAGGGGTCAGGTCCTAGACAGACATGGTTCAGGTCCTAGACAGACAGGGTTCAGGTCCTAGACAGACATGGTTCAGGTCCTAGACAGACAGGGTTCAGGTCCTAGACAGACATGGTTCAGGTCCTAGACAGACAGGGGTCAGGTCCTAGACAGACAGGGTCAGGTCCTAGACAGACAGGGGTCAGGTCCTAGACAGACATGGTTCAGGTCCTAGACAGACAGGGTTCAGGTCCTAGACAGACATGGTTCAGGTCCTAGACAGACAGGGTTCAGGTCCTAGACAGACATGGTTCAGGTCCTAGACAGACAGGGTTCAGGTCCTAGACAGACAGGGTCAGGTCCTAGACAGACAGGGTTCAGGTCCTAGACAGACATGGTTCAGGTCCTAGACAGACATGGTTCAGGTCCTAGACAGACAGGGTTCAGGTCCTAGACAGACAGGGTCATGTCCTAGACAGACAGGGTTCAGGTCCTAGACAGACAGGGTTCAGGTCCTAGACAGACAGGGTTCAGGTCCTAGACAGACAGGGTCATGTCCTAGACAGACAGGGTTCAGGTCCTAGACAGACAGGGGTCAGGTCCTAGACAGACAGGGGTCAGGTCCTAGACAGACAGGGGTCAGGTCCTAGACAGACAGGGTCAGGTCCTAGACAGACAGGGTCAGGTCCTAGACAGACAGGGTCAGGTCCTAGACAGACAGGGGTCAGGTCCTAGACAGACAGGGTCAGGTCCTAGACAGACAGGGTCAGGTCCTAGACAGACAGGGTTCAGGTCCTAGACAGACAGGGTTCAGGTCCTAGACAGACAGGGTCAGGTCCTAGACAGACAGGGTTCAGGTCCTAGACAGACAGGGTTCAGGTCCTAGACAGACAGGGTTCAGGTCCTAGACAGACAGGGTCAGGTCCTAGACAGACAGGGTCAGGTCCTAGACAGACAGGGTTCAGGTCCTAGACAGACAGGGTTCAGGTCCAGACAGGGAGGTCCAGACAGGGTTCAGGTCCTAGACAGACAGGGGTCAGGTCCTAGACAGACAGGGGTCAGGTCCTAGACAGACAGGGGTCAGGTCCTAGACAGACAGGGGTCAGGTCCTAGACAGACAGGGGTCAGGTCCTAGACAGACAGGGGTCAGGTCCTAGACAGACAGGGTTCAGGTCCTAGACAGACAGGGTTCAGGTCCTAGACAGACAGGGTTCAGGTCCTAGACAGACAGGGTTCAGGTCCTAGACAGACAGGGGTCAGGTCCTAGACAGACAGGGTTCAGGTCCTAGACAGACATGGTTCAGGTCCTAGACAGACAGGGGTCAGGTCCTAGACAGACAGGGGTCAGGTCCTAGACAGACAGGGTTCAGGTCCTAGACAGACAGGGGTCAGGTCCTAGACAGACAGGGTTCAGGTCCTAGACAGACAGGGTCAGGTCCTAGACAGACATGGTTCAGGTCCTAGACAGACAGGGGTCAGGTCCTAGACAGACAGGGGTCAGGTCCTAGACAGACAGGGTTCAGGTCCTAGACAGACAGGTTCAGGTCCTAGACAGACAGGGTTCAGGTCCTAGACAGACAGGGTTCAGGTCCTAGACAGACAGGGGTCAGGTCCTAGACAGACAGGGTTCAGGTCCTAGACAGACAGGGTTCAGGTCCTAGACAGACATGGTTCAGGTCCTAGACAGACAGGGTTCAGGTCCTAGACAGACATGGTTCAGGTCCTAGACAGACAGGGTTCAGGTCCTAGACAGACAGGGTTCAGGTCCTAGACAGACATGGTTCAGGTCCTAGACAGACAGGGTCATGTCCTAGACAGACATGGTTCAGGTCCTAGACAGACAGGGTTCAGGTCCTAGACAGACAGGGTTCAGGTCCTAGACAGACAGGGTTCAGGTCCTAGACAGACAGGGTTCAGGTCCTAGACAGACAGGGTTCAGGTCCTAGACAGACAGGGTCAGGTCCTAGACAGACATGGTTCAGGTCCTAGACAGACATGGTTCAGGTCCTAGACAGACAGGGTTCAGGTCCTAGACAGACAGGGGTCAGGTCCTAGACAGACAGGGGTCAGGTCCTAGACAGACAGGGGTCAGGTCCTAGACAGACAGGGGTCAGGTCCTAGACAGACAGGGGTCAGGTCCTAGACAGACAGGATTCAGGTCCTAGACAGACAGGGTTCAGGTCCTAGACAGACAGGGTTCAGGTCCTAGACAGACAGGGTTCAGGTCCTAGACAGACAGGGTCAGGTCCTAGACAGACAGGGTTCAGGTCCTAGACAGACATGGTTCAGGTCCTAGACAGACATGGTTCAGGTCCTAGACAGACAGGGTTCAGGTCCTAGACAGACATGGTTCAGGTCCTAGACAGACAGGGTTCAGGTCCTAGACAGACAGGGTCAGGTCCTAGACAGACAGGGGTCAGGTCCTAGACAGACAGGGTCAGGTCCTAGACAGACATGGTTCAGGTCCTAGACAGACAGGGTTCAGGTCCTAGACAGACAGGGTTCAGGTCCTAGACAGACAGGGTCAGGTCCTAGACAGACAGGGGTCAGGTCCTAGACAGACAGGGTCAGGTCCTAGACAGACATGGTTCAGGTCCTAGACAGACAGGGTTCAGGTCCTAGACAGACAGGGTTCAGGTCCTAGACAGACATGGTTCAGGTCCTAGACAGACATGGTTCAGGTCCTAGACAGACATGGTTCAGGTCCTAGACAGACAGGGTTCAGGTCCTAGACAGACAGGGTTCAGGTCCTAGACAGACATGGTTCAGGTCCTAGACAGACATGGTTCAGGTCCTAGACAGACATGGTTCAGGTCCTAGACAGACAGGGTTCAGGTCCTAGACAGACAGGGTTCAGGTCCTAGACAGACATGGTTCAGGTCCTAGACAGACAGGGTTCAGGTCCTAGACAGACAGGGTTCAGGTCCTAGACAGACAGGGTTCAGGTCCTAGACAGACAGGGTCAGGTCCTAGACAGACAGGGTTCAGGTCCTAGACAGACAGGGTCAGGTCCTAGACAGACATGGTTCAGGTCCTAGACAGACAGGGGTCAGGTCCTAGACAGACAGGGTCAGGTCCTAGACAGACAGGGTCAGGTCCTAGACAGACAGGGTTCAGGTCCTAGACAGACAGGGTTCAGGTCCTAGACAGACAGGGTTCAGGTCCTAGACAGACAGGGTTCAGGTCCTAGACAGACATGGTTCAGGTCCTAGACAGACAGGGTTCAGGTCCTAGACAGACAGGGTTCAGGTCCTAGACAGACATGGTTCAGGTCCTAGACAGACAGGGTTCAGGTCCTAGACAGACATGGTTCAGGTCCTAGACAGACAGGGTTCAGGTCCTAGACAGACAGGGTCAGGTCCTAGACAGACAGGGGTCAGGTCCTAGACAGACAGGGTCAGGTCCTAGACAGACATGGTTCAGGTCCTAGACAGACAGGGTTCAGGTCCTAGACAGACAGGGTTCAGGTCCTAGACAGACATGGTTCAGGTCCTAGACAGACATGGTTAGACAGACAGGTCCTAGACAGACATGGTTCAGGTCCTAGACAGACAGGGTTCAGGTCCTAGACAGACAGGGTTCAGGTCCTAGACAGACATGGTTCAGGTCCTAGACAGACAGGGTTCAGGTCCTAGACAGACAGGGTTCAGGTCCTAGACAGACAGGGTTCAGGTCCTAGACAGACAGGGTTCAGGTCCTAGACAGACAGGGTTCAGGTCCTAGACAGACAGGGTCAGGTCCTAGACAGACAGGGTTCAGGTCCTAGACAGACAGGGTTCAGGTCCTAGACAGACAGGGTTCAGGTCCTAGACAGACAGGGTTCAGGTCCTAGACAGACAGGGTTCAGGTCCTAGACAGACAGGGTTCAGGTCCTAGACAGACAGGGTTCAGGTCCTAGACAGACAGGGTTCAGGTCCTAGACAGACATGGTTCAGGTCCTAGACAGACAGGGTTCAGGTCCTAGACAGACAGGGTTCAGGTCCTAGACAGACATGGTTCAGGTCCTAGACAGACAGGGTTCAGGTCCTAGACAGACAGGGTCAGGTCCTAGACAGACAGGGTCAGGTCCTAGACAGACAGGGTTCAGGTCCTAGACAGACAGGGTTCAGGTCCTAGACAGACAGGGTCAGGTCCTAGACAGACATGGTTCATGTCCTAGACAGACATGGTTCAGGTCCTAGACAGACATGGTTCATGTCCTAGACAGACATGGTTCAGGTCCTAGACAGACATGGTTCAGGTCCTAGACAGACATGGTTCAGGTCCTAGACAGACAGGGTCAGGTCCTAGACAGACAGGGTTCAGGTCCTAGACAGACATGGTTCAGGTCCTAGACAGACATGGTTCAGGTCCTAGACAGACAGGGTCAGGTCCTAGACAGACAGGGTTCAGGTCCTAGACAGACATGGTTCAGGTCCTAGACAGACAGGGTCAGGTCCTAGACAGACATGGTTCAGGTCCTAGACAGACAGGGTCAGGTCCTAGACAGACAGGGTTCAGGTCCTAGACAGACAGGGTTCAGGTCCTAGACAGACATGGTTCAGGTCCTAGACAGACAGGGTTCAGGTCCTAGACAGACAGGGTCAGGTCCTAGACAGACAGGGTCAGGTCCTAGACAGACATGGTTCAGGTCCTAGACAGACATGGTTCATGTCCTAGACAGACATGGTTCAGGTCCTAGACAGACATGGTTCAGGTCCTAGACAGACAGGGTTCAGGTCCTAGACAGACATGGTTCAGGTCCTAGACAGACATGGTTCAGGTCCTAGACAGACATGGTTCAGGTCCTAGACAGACAGGGTTCAGGTCCTAGACAGACATGGTTCAGGTCCTAGACAGACAGGGTTCAGGTCCTAGACAGACATGGTTCAGGTCCTAGACAGACATGGTTCAGGTCCTAGACAGACATGGTTCAGGTCCTAGACAGACATGGTTCAGGTCCTAGACAGACAGGGTCAGGTCCTAGACAGACAGGGTTCAGGTCCTAGACAGACATGGTTCAGGTCCTAGACAGACATGGTTCAGGTCCTAGACAGACAGGGTCAGGTCCTAGACAGACAGGGTTCAGGTCCTAGACAGACATGGTTCAGGTCCTAGACAGACAGGGTCAGGTCCTAGACAGACATGGTTCAGGTCCTAGACAGACAGGGTCAGGTCCTAGACAGACAGGGTTCAGGTCCTAGACAGACAGGGTTCAGGTCCTAGACAGACATGGTTCAGGTCCTAGACAGACAGGGTTCAGGTCCTAGACAGACAGGGTTCAGGTCCCTAGACAGACATGGTTCAGGTAGACAGACATGGTTCAGGTCCTAGACAGACATGGTTCAGGGGTCCTAGACAGACAGGGTTCAGGTCCTAGACAGACAGGGTTCAGGTCCTAGACAGACATGGTTCAGGTCCTAGACAGACAGGGTTCAGGTCCTAGACAGACATGGTTCAGGTCCTAGACAGACATGGTTCAGGTCCTAGACAGACAGGGTTCAGGTCCTAGACAGACAGGGTTCAGGTCCTAGACAGACATGGTTCAGGTCCTAGACAGACATGGTTCAGGTCCTAGACAGACATGGTTCAGGTCCTAGACAGACAGGGGTTCAGGTCCTAGACAGACATGGTTCAGGTCCTAGACAGACATGGTTCAGGTCCTAGACAGACATGGTTCAGGTCCTAGACAGACAGGGTTCAGGTCCTAGACAGACATGGTTCAGGACAGGGTTCAGGTCCTAGACAGACAGGGTTCAGGTCCTAGACAGACATGGTTCAGGTCCTAGACAGACATGGTTCAGGTCCTAGACAGACAGGGTTCAGGTCCTAGACAGACAGGGTTCAGGTCCTAGACAGACATGGTTCAGGTCCTAGACAGACATGGTTCAGGTCCTAGACAGACAGGGTTCAGGTCCTAGACAGACAGGGTTCAGGTCCTAGACAGACATGGTTCAGGTCCTAGACAGACAGGGTTCAGGTCCTAGACAGACATGGTTCAGGTCCTAGACAGACATGGTTCAGGTCCTAGACAGACATGGTTCAGGTCCTAGACAGACAGGGTTCAGGTCAGACATGGTTCAGGTCCTAGACAGACATGGTTCAGGTCCTAGACAGACAGGGTTCAGGTCCTAGACAGACAGGGTTCAGGTCCTAGACAGACATGGTTCAGGTCCTAGACAGACAGGGTTCAGGTCCTAGACAGACAGGGTTCAGGTCCTAGACAGACATGGTTCAGGTCCTAGACAGACATGGTTCAGGTCCTAGACAGACAGGGTCAGGTCCTAGACAGACATGGTTCAGGTCCTAGACAGACAGGGTCAGGTCCTAGACAGACATGGTTCAGGTCCTAGACAGACATGGTTCAGGTCCTAGACAGACAGGGTTCAGGTCCTAGACAGACAGGGTTCAGGTCCTAGACAGACAGGGTCAGGTCCTAGACAGACATGGTTCATGTCCTAGACAGACATGGTTCAGGTCCTAGACAGACATGGTTCAGGTCCTAGACAGACAGGGTCAGGTCCTAGACAGACATGGTTCAGGTCCTAGACAGACAGGGTTCAGGTCCTAGACAGACAGGGTTCAGGTCCTAGACAGACAGGGTTCAGGTCCTAGACAGACAGGGTTCAGGTCCTAGACAGACAGGGTTCAGGTCCTAGACAGACAGGGTCAGGTCCTAGACAGACAGGGTTCAGGTCCTAGACAGACAGGGTCAGGTCCTAGACAGACATGGTTCAGGTCCTAGACAGACAGGGTTCAGGTCCTAGACAGACATGGTTCAGGTCCTAGACAGACATGGTTCAGGTCCTAGACAGACATGGTTCAGGTCCTAGACAGACATGGTTCAGGTCCTAGACAGACATGGTTCAGGTCCTAGACAGACATGGTTCAGGTCCTAGACAGACAGGGTTCAGGTCCTAGACAGACAGGGTTCAGGTCCTAGACAGACAGGGTTCAGGTCCTAGACAGACAGGGTTCAGGTCCTAGACAGACAGGGTTCAGGTCCTAGACAGACATGGTTCAGGTCCTAGACAGACATGGTTCAGGTCCTAGACAGACATGGTTCAGGTCCTAGACAGACATGGTTCAGGTCCTAGACAGACATGGTTCAGGTCCTAGACAGACAGGGTTCAGGTCCTAGACAGACAGGGTTCAGGTCCTAGACAGACATGGTTCAGGTCCTAGACAGACAGGGTTCAGGTCCTAGACAGACAGGGTTCAGGTCCTAGACAGACATGGTTCAGGTCCTAGACAGACATGGTTCAGGTCCTAGACAGACAGGGTCAGGTCCTAGACAGACAGGGTTCAGATCCTAGACAGACATGGTTCAGGTCCTAGACAGACATGGTTCAGGTCCTAGACAGACATGGTTCAGGTCCTAGACAGACATGGTTCAGGTCCTAGACAGACATGGTTCAGGTCCTAGACAGACATGGTTCAGGTCCTAGACAGACATGGTTCAGGTCCTAGACAGACAGGGTTCAGGTCCTAGACAGACATGGTTCAGGTCCTAGACAGACATGGTTCAGGTCCTAGACAGACATGGTTCAGGTCCTAGACAGACATGGTTCAGGTCCTAGACAGACATGGTTCAGGTCCTAGACAGACATGGTTCATGTCCTAGACAGACATGGTTCAGGTCCTAGACAGACATGGTTCAGGTCCTAGACAGACATGGTTCATGTCCTAGACAGACATGGTTCAGGTCCTAGACAGACATGGTTCAGGTCCTAGACAGACATGGTTCAGGTCCTAGACAGACATGGTTCAGGTCCTAGACAGACATGGTTCAGGTCCTAGACAGACATGGTTCAGGTCCTAGACAGACAGGGTTCAGGTCCTAGACAGACATGGTTCAGGTCCTAGACAGACAGGGTTCAGGTCCTAGACAGACATGGTTCAGGTCCTAGACAGACAGGGTTCAGGTCCTAGACAGACATGGTTCAGGTCCTAGACAGACAGGGTTCAGGTCCTAGACAGACATGGTTCAGGTCCTAGACAGACATGGTTCAGGTCCTAGACAGACATGGTTCAGGTCCTAGACAGACATGGTTCAGGTCCTAGACAGACAGGGTTCTGGTCCTAGACAGACAGGGTTCAGGTCCTAGACAGACAGGGTTCAGATCCTAGACAGACATGGTTCAGGTCCTAGACAGACAGGGTTCAGATCCAATACATGGTCCCAGTGACCCTAGACAGACATGGTTCAGGTCCTAGACAGACAGGGTTCAGATCCTAGACAGACAGGGTTCAGGTCCTAGACAGACAGGGTTCAGGTCCTAGACAGACAGGGTTCAGGTCCTAGACAGACAGGGTTCAGGTCCTAGACAGACAGGGTTCAGGTCCTAGACAGACATGGTTCAGGTCCTAGAAAGACAGGGTTCAGGTCTGTCCTCTGGGTGTTTCACTTCTGGTCCTAGACAGACAGGGTTCAGGTCCTAGACAGACAGGGTCAGCCACAATACATGGTCCCAGTGACTCTAGACAGACAGGGTCAGGTCCTAGACAGACAGGGTTCAGATCCAATACATGGTCCCAGTGACCCTAGACAGACAGGGTTCAGGTCCTAGACAGACATGGTTCAGGTCCTAGACAGACATGGTTCAGGTCCTAGACAGACAGGGTTCAGGTCCTAGACAGACATGGTTCAGGTCCTAGACAGACAGGGTTCAGGTCCTAGACAGACATGGTTCAGGTCCTAGACAGACAGGGTTCAGGTCCTAGACAGACATGGTTCAGGTCCTAGACAGACATGGTTCAGGTCCTAGACAGACATGGTTCAGGTCCTAGACAGACAGGGTTCAGGTCCTAGACAGACATGGTTCAGGTCCTAGACAGACATGGTTCAGGTCCTAGACAGACATGGTTCAGGTCCTAGACAGACATGGTTCAGGTCCTAGACAGACAGGGTTCTGGTCCTAGACAGACAGGGTTCAGGTCCTAGACAGACAGGGTTCAGATCCTAGACAGACATGGTTCAGGTCCTAGACAGACAGGGTTCAGATCCAATACATGGTCCCAGTGACCCTAGACAGACATGGTTCAGGTCCTAGACAGACAGGGTTCAGATCCTAGACAGACAGGGTTCAGGTCCTAGACAGACAGGGTTCAGGTCCTAGACAGACAGGGTTCAGGTCCTAGACAGACAGGGTTCAGGTCCTAGACAGACAGGGTTCAGGTCCTAGACAGACAGGGTTCAGGTCCTAGAAAGACAGGGTTCAGGTCTGTCCTCTGGGTGTTTCACTTCTGGTCCTAGACAGACAGGGTTCAGGTCCTAGACAGACAGGGTCAGCCACAATACATGGTCCCAGTGACTCTAGACAGACAGGGTCAGGTCCTAGACAGACAGGGTTCAGATCCAATACATGGTCCCAGTAACCATAGACAGACAGGGTTCAGATCCAATACATGGTCCCAGTGACCCTAGACAGACATGGTTCAGGTCCTAGACAGACATGGTTCATGTCCTAGACAGACATGGTTCAGGTCCTAGACAGACATGGTTCAGGTCCTAGACAGACATGGTTCAGGTCCTAGACAGACATGGTTCAGGTCCTAGACAGACATGGTTCAGGTCCTAGACAGACATGGTTCAGGTCCTAGACAGACAGGGTTCAGGTCCTAGACAGACATGGTTCAGGTCCTAGACAGACAGGGTTCAGGTCCTAGACAGACATGGTTCAGGTCCTAGACAGACAGGGTTCAGGTCCTAGACAGACATGGTTCAGGTCCTAGACAGACATGGTTCAGGTCCTAGACAGACATGGTTCAGGTCCTAGACAGACAGGGTTCAGGTCCTAGACAGACATGGTTCAGGTCCTAGACAGACATGGTTCAGGTCCTAGACAGACATGGTTCAGGTCCTAGACAGACATGGTTCAGGTCCTAGACAGACAGGGTTCTGGTCCTAGACAGACAGGGTTCAGGTCCTAGACAGACAGGGTTCAGATCCTAGACAGACATGGTTCAGGTCCTAGACAGACAGGGTTCAGATCCAATACATGGTCCCAGTGACCCTAGACAGACATGGTTCAGGTCCTAGACAGACAGGGTTCAGATCCTAGACAGACAGGGTTCAGGTCCTAGACAGACAGGGTTCAGGTCCTAGACAGACAGGGTTCAGGTCCTAGACAGACAGGGTTCAGGTCCTAGACAGACAGGGTTCAGGTCCTAGAAAGACAGGGTTCAGGTCTGTCCTCTGGGTGTTTCACTTCTGGTCCTAGACAGACAGGGTTCAGGTCCTAGACAGACAGGGTCAGCCACAATACATGGTCCCAGTGACTCTAGACAGACAGGGTCAGGTCCTAGACAGACAGGGTTCAGATCCAATACATGGTCCCAGTAACCATAGACAGACAGGGTTCAGATCCAATACATGGTCCCAGTGACCCTAGACAGACAGGGTTCAGGTCCTAGACAGACATGGTTCAGGTCCTAGACAGACATGGTTCAGGTCCTAGACAGACAGGGTTCAGGTCCTAGACAGACATGGTTCAGGTCCTAGACAGACAGGGTTCAGGTCCTAGACAGACATGGTTCAGGTCCTAGACAGACAGGGTTCAGGTCCTAGACAGACATGGTTCAGGTCCTAGACAGACATGGTTCAGGTCCTAGACAGACATGGTTCAGGTCCTAGACAGACAGGGTTCAGGTCCTAGACAGACATGGTTCAGGTCCTAGACAGACATGGTTCAGGTCCTAGACAGACATGGTTCAGGTCCTAGACAGACAGGGTTCTGGTCCTAGACAGACAGGGTTCAGGTCCTAGACAGACAGGGTTCAGATCCTAGACAGACATGGTTCAGGTCCTAGACAGACAGGGTTCAGATCCAATACATGGTCCCAGTGACCCTAGACAGACATGGTTCAGGTCCTAGACAGACAGGGTTCAGATCCTAGACAGACAGGGTTCAGGTCCTAGACAGACAGGGTTCAGGTCCTAGACAGACAGGGTTCAGGTCCTAGACAGACAGGGTTCAGGTCCTAGACAGACAGGGTTCAGGTCCTAGACAGACAGGGTTCAGGTCCTAGAAAGACAGGGTTCAGGTCTGTCCTCTGGGTGTTTCACTTCTGGTCCTAGACAGACAGGGTTCAGGTCCTAGACAGACAGGGTCAGCCACAATACATGGTCCCAGTGACTCTAGACAGACAGGGTCAGGTCCTAGACAGACAGGGTTCAGATCCAATACATGGTCCCAGTAACCATAGACAGACAGGGTTCAGATCCAATACATGGTCCCAGTGACCCTAGACAGACAGGGTTCAGGTCCTAGACAGACAGGGTTCAGATCCAATACATGGTCCCAGTGATCCTAGACAGACAGGGTTCAGATCCAAGTCCTAGACAGACTTACAGTGTTTAGTCCTAGGCAGAGTTTAATCCCAACATGAGAGTTATAAGGCTCTATGGACCCCTCCATTACTCTTCCCATTTATCTAATAACATCTGTTATAGGTGCCAAGGCCTTTTTATAGGTGGGAGAGAGGGAGGGAGAAAGGAAGAGAGGAAGAGGGAGGGATGGAGAGAGACTAGAGCTATGTAGTGCTCTCACTCCTTCCTCCTAACCTGCAATAATAAATCAGTCAGTCAGACAGTTGGTCAGAGACAGTCGGTCAGAGACAGTCGGTCAGAGACAGTCGGTCACTGTGAAAGTCAGTCAGTCAGAAACAGTTAGAGAATAACTTCAGTAAATGTTTACTTTATTAGATCCATGTGTTTTGCACAATCATGTGACATCCAGGAAAACATGTGATTGTTCTGGACCGTCGGACATCAAAACATGTGATTGTTCTGGACCGTCGGACATCAAAACATGTGATTGTTCTGGACCGTCAGACATCAAAACATGTGATTGTTCTGGACCGTCAGACATCAAAACATGTGATTGTTCTGGACCGTCTGGCATCAAATTAAAAGAGACCAGCTTGATGTCAAAGCATTAAATAAAGGTTTAAGGCATCCCACATGATTGCTCAAAAAACAACAAAATGTGTTTTCGTTTGAATCTCTGAAGGCAAACTTTATTGTTCACTTTTTGTCTGAAAGAGTGAACAGCCTCTTACAATGATGAGGTGTGTGTGGTCCAGTGTGTAACCCTGCAGTTTTGAGAGAGAAGTCAGCAAGTCTCTCTCTCTCTCTCTCTCTCTCTCTCTCTCTCTCTCTCTCTCTCTCTCTCTCTCTCTCTCTCTCTCTCTCTCTCTCTCTCTCTCTCTCTCTCTCTCTCTCTCTCTCTCTCTCCTTCTCTCTCTCTCTCTCTCTCTCCTTCTCTCTCTCTCTCTCTCTCTCTCTCTCTCTCTCTCTCTCTCTCTCTCTCTCTCTCTCTCTCTCTCTCTCTCTCTCTTCTCTCTCTCTCTCTCTCTCTCTCTCTCTCTCTCTCTCTCTCTCTCTCTCTCTCTCTCTCTCCTTCTCTCTCTCCTTCTCTCTCTCCTCTCTATCTCTCTTCTCTCATAGAGCAGGTGCTCCCTCTTTTCATGACCTGACTTTCATCTCTGAATGAGTTGTTGTACGTCCTTACAGGACTGGATCGATAGGCATCAGCATTTCTGAAAACCCTTTCAGCTAGTTGGACAAATTCAGTCTTCAGCTATTCCACTTTTGTTTATTTTTGTGAAAAGCCTAAAGATGATTTATCACCTAATGGTCTATTTAAGTCTTGACAAGGGAGTAATTCAGTCACCATCACCTTATGGTATAATTAACATACTGTAATTCATTCTCCTACCTATTGAGTGTAGTAACTCACCCTGTTGAATTGCATTTTCATCTCTTATCCACCTGTATCCAGTCCTATTGGCTACCACGTCTTCATCTACAGTAAATCCAACCCTAAGGACTCTTATGGAGTTGTATTGCATTGAAACGCAATTGTCATCTAATAGGCCATTGTCCTGTATTCCACTATGTCCTCTAGTCTGCTTTTTATTTAGGTAGAGCATACCTTGTGTGTGTACCAAATGACTCTCTATTCCTTTATCGTGGTAGGTTAGCATTTTTAGTCATGAATGTTGTTCTGGAGGCAGCTCTGCAGAGTGGTCACTAGCTGGCACAGCCACAAAGTCAGCAAATCTGATTTTAAACCACATTTAACCCTAACCTTAACCAGACTGCTGACCCTAACATGTTGACTAGACCGGCCGTTTGTGTCCGAGTCGCGCGCATGTTGATTCTGTCCATCCACACCAGACGCGATCAGGACACGCAGGTTGAAATATCAAAACAAACTCTGAACCAACTATATTCATTTGGGGACAGGTCGAAACACATGAAACATTAATGGCAATTTAGCTAGCTAGCTTGTTGTTGTAGCTATTTTTTCCTGGGATATAAACATTGGGACTTTATATGGAGGTTAGCACTATCCCCCCTCCTACAGTACACTATCCCCACTCCTGCAGTACACTATCAACATGTGTAGACCTCACAGTGAAATGCTGAATACAACAGGTGTAGTAGACCTTACAGTGAAATGCTGAATACAACAGGTGTAGTAGACCTCACAGTGAAATGCTGAATACAACAGGTGTAGTAGACCTTACAGTGAAATGCTGAATACAACAGGTGTAGTAGACCTCACAGTGAAATGCTGAATACAACAGGTGTAGTAGACCTTACAGTGAAATGCTGAATACAACAGGTGTAGTAGACCTCACAGTGAAATGCTGAATACAACAGGTGTAGTAGACCTTACAGTGAAATGCTGAATACAACAGGTGGAGTAGACCTGACAGTGAAATGCTGAATACAACAGGTGTAGTAGACCTTACAGTGAAATGCTGAATACAACAGGTGTAGTAGACCTCACAGTGAAATGCTGAATACAACAGGTGTAGTAGACCTTACAGTGAAATGCTGAATACAACAGGTGTAGTAGACCTCACAGTGAAATGCTGAATACAACAGGTGTAGTAGACCTCACAGTGAAATGCTGAATACAACAGGTGTAGTAGACCTCACAGTGAAATGCTGAATACAACTGTTATGCAGGTGAATGAGGACCCAAAAGCGACTTGGCGAAAACAGAGTCTTTAATCCAGTAAAGTAAATCTACAATCATAAGGCATAATTCCACTCGTAATGACGAGAACAGACTGGAGACTCGATCAAGAACTGCAGGTTGCCTCGGGAAGGCACTTGAACGTAGCAGACTCAGACACCTGCTCACCACGCAGCATCTGAGGGAAACACGACACGACAGGGCGATACACAGACACAGCACGGTGAACAATAGACAAGGATCCGACAGGGCAGAAACGGAAAACAAGGGGAGAAATAGGGACTCTAATCAGGGAAAAAGATAGGGAACAGGTGTGGGAAGACTAAATGATTGATTAGGGGAATAGGAACAGCTGGGAGCAGGAACGGAACGATAGAGAGAAGAGAGAGAGGAAGGAGAGAGAAAAGGGGAACGAACCTAAAAAGACCAGCAGGGGGAAAATGAACAGAGGGAAAAGCAAAATGACAAGACAATCTAAGACAAAACATGACAGTACCCCCCACTCACCGAGCGCCTCCTGGCGCACTCGAGGAGGAATCCTGGCGGCAACGGAGGAAATCATCAATAAGTGAACGGGTCCAGCACGCCCGAGACGGAACCCAACTCCTCTCCTCAGGACCGTAACCCTCCCAATCCACTAAGTATTGGTGACCCCGTCCCCGAGAACGCATGTCCATGATCCTACGTACCTTGTAAATAGGTGCGCTCGACAAGGACGGGAGGGGGAGGGAAGACGAACGGGGGTGCGAAGAAAGGGCTTGACACAGGAGACATGGAAGACAGGATGGACGCGACGAAGATGTCGCGGAAGAAGCAGTCGCACAGCGACAGGATTGACGACCTGGGAGACACGGAACGGACCAATGGCGGAGTCAACTTACGAGAAGCTGTCGTAAGAGGAAGGTTGCGAGTGGAAAGCCACACTCTCTGGCCGCAACAATACCTTGGACTCTTAATCCTACGTTTATTGGCGGCTCTCACAGTCTGTGCCCTGTAACGGCAAAGTGCAGACCTCACCCTCCTCCAGGTGCGCTCACAACGTTGGACAAACGCTTGAGCGGAGGGAACGCTGGACTCGGCAAGCTGGGATGAGAACAGAGGAGGCTGGTAACCCAGACTACTCTGAAACGGAGATAACCCGGTAGCAGACGAAGGAAGCGAGTTGTGAGCGTATTCTGCCCAGGGAGCTGTTCTGCCCAAGACGCAGGGTTTCTGAAAGAAAGGCTGCGTAGTATGCGACCAATCGTCTGATTGGCCCTCTCTGCTTGACCGTTAGACTGGGGATGAAACCCGGAAGAGAGACTGACGGACGCACCAATCAAACGACAGAACTCCCTCCAAAACTGTGACGTGAATTGCGGGCCTCTGTCTGAAACGGCGTCTAACGGGAGGCCATGAATTCTGAACACATTCTCGATGATGATTTGTGCCGTCTCCTTAGCGGAAGGAAGTTTAGCGAGGGGAATGAAATGTGCCGCCTTAGAGAACCTATCGACAACCGTAAGAATCACAGTCTTCCCCGCAGACAAAGGCAGACCGGTAATGAAGTCTAGGGCGATGTGAGACCATGGTCGAGAAGGAATGGGAGCGGTCTGAGACGACCGGCAGGAGGAGAGTTACCCGACTTAGTCTGCGCGCAGTCCGAACAAGCAGCCACGAAACGGCGCGTGTCACACTCCTGAGTCGGCCACCAAAAGCGCTGGCGAATAGACGCAAGAGTGCCTCGAACACCGGGATGACCAGCTAACTTGGCAGAGTGAGCCCACTGAAGAACAGCCAGACGAGTGGAAACAGGAACGAAAAGGAGGTTACTAGGACAAGCGCGCGGCGACGCAGTGTGCGTGAGTGCTTGCTTAACCTGTCTTTCATTCCCCAGACTGTCAACCCGACAACACGCCCATAAGGAAGAATCCCCTCGGGATCAGTAGAAGCCACAGAAGAACTAAACAGACGGGATAAGGCATCAGGCTTGGTGTTTTTGCTACCCGGACGGTAAGAAATCACAAACTCGAAACGAGTGAAAAACAACGCCCAACGAGCTTGACGGGCATTAAGTCGTTTGGCAGAACGGATGTACTCAAGGTTCTTATGGTCTGTCCAAACGACAAAGGAACGGTCGCCCCCTCCAACCACTGTCGCCATTCGCCTAGGCTAAGCGGATGGCGAGCACTTCGCGGTTACCCACATCATAGTTGCGTTCAGATGGCGACAGGCGATGAGAAAATAAGCGCAAGGATGAACCTTATCGTCAGACTGGAAGCGCTGGGATAGAATGGCTCCCACGCCTACCTCTGAAGCGTCAACCTCGACAATGAATTGTCTAGTGACGTCAGGAGTAACGAGGATAGGAGCGGACGTAAAACGTTCTTTTAGAAGATCAAAAGCTCCCTGGGCGGAACCGGACCACTTAAAACACGTCTTGACAGAAGTAAGAGCTGTGAGAGGGGCAGCAACTTGACCGAAATTACGAATGAAACGCCGATAGAAATTAGCGAAACCTAAAAAGCGCTGCAACTCGACACGTGACCTTGGAACGGGCCAATCACTGACAGCTTGGACCTTAGCGGAATCCATCTGAATGCCTTCAGCGGAAATAACGGAACCGAGAAAAGTAACGGAGGAGACATGAAAAGAGCACTTCTCAGCCTTCACGTAGAGACAATTCTCTAAAAGGCGCTGTAGAACACGTCGAACGTGCTGAACATGAATCTCGAGTGACGGTGAAAAAATCAGGATATCGTCAAGATAGACAAAAACAAAGATGATGTTCAGCATGTCTCTCAGAACATCATTAACTAATGCCTGAAAAACAGCTGGCGCATTGGCGAGACCAAACGGCAGAACCCGGTACTCAAAATGCCCTAACGGAGTGTTAAACGCCGTTTTCCACTCGTCCCCCTCTCTGATGCGCACGAGATGGTAAGCGTTACGAAGGTCCAACTTAGTAAAGCACCTGGCTCCCTGCAGAATCTCGAAGGCTGATGACATAAGGGGAAGCGGATAACGATTCTTAACCGTTATGTCATTCAGCCCTCGATAATCCACGCAGGGGCGCAGAGTACCGTCCTTTTTCTTAACAAAAAAGAACCCCGCCCCGGCCGGAGAGGAAGAAGGCACTATGGTACCGGCGTCAAGAGACACAGATAAATAATCCTCGAGAGCCTTACGTTCGGGAGCCGACAGAGAGTATAGTCTACCCCGAGGAGGAGTGGTCCCGGAAGGAGATCAATACTACAATCATACGACCGGTGAGGAGGAAGGGAGTTGGCTCGGGACCGACTGAAGACCGTGCGCAGATCATGATATTCCTCCGGCACTCCTGTCAAATCGCCAGGTTCCTCCTGAGAAGTGGGGACAGAAGAAATGGGAGGGATGGCAGACATTAAACACTTCACATGACAAGAAACGTTCCAGGATAGGATATAATTACTAGACCAATTAATAGAAGGATTATGACATACTAGCCAGGGATGACCCAAAACAACAGGTGTAAAAGGTGAACGAAAAATCAAAAAAGAAATAGTCTCACTGTGGTTACCAGATACTGTGAGAGTTAAAGGTAGTGTCTCAAATCTGATACTGGGAAGATGACTACCATCTAAGGCAAACATGGGCGTAGGCTTGTCTAACTGTCTGAAAGGAATGTCATGTTTCGAGCCCATGCTTCGTCCATGAAACAACCCTCAGCCCCAGAGTCAATCAAGGCACTGCATGTAGCACCCGAACCGGTCCAGCGTAGATGGACCGACATAGTAGTACAGGATCTAGATGAAGAGACCTGAGTAGTAGCGCTCACCAGTAGCCCTCCGCTTACTGAAGAGCTCTGGCCTTTTACTGGACATGAATTGACAAAATGTCCATCAAATCCGCAATAGAGGCACAGGCGGTTGGTGATCCTCCGTTCCCTCTCCTTAGTCGAGATGCGAATACCTCCCAGCTGCATGGGCTCAGTCTCTGAGCCAGAGGAGGGAGATGGTTGCGATGCGGAGCAGGGAAACACCGTTGACGCGAGCTCTCTTCCACGAGCTTGGTGACGAAGATCTACCCGTCGTTCTATGCGGATGGCGAGAGCAATCAAAGAGTCCACACTGGAAGGAACCTCCCGAGAGAGAATCTCATCTTTGACCACTGCGTGGAGTCCCTCCAGAAAACGAGCAGCGCCGGCTCGTTCCAGTCACTAAAGGCAGCAAGAGTGCGAAACTCTATAGAGTAATCCGTTATGGATCGATCACCTTGGCATAGGGAAGCCAGGGCCCTAGAAGCCTCCCTACCAAAAACTGAACGGTCAAAAACCCGAATCATCTCCTCTTTAAAGTTCTGGTAATTGTTTGAACAATCAGCCCTTGCCTCCCAGATAGCTGTGCCCCACTCTCGAGCCCGGCCAGTAAGGAGTGAAATGACGTAAAGCAACCCGAGAGCTCTCTCGCTAGAGTATGTGTTGGGTTGGAGAGAGAACACAATATCACACTGGGTGAGAAAGGAGCGGCACTCCGTGGGCTGCCCGGAGTAGCAAGGTGGGTTATTAACCCTAGGTTCCGGAGGCTCGGCAGGCCAGGAAGTAACAGGTGGCACGAGACGAAGACTCTGGAACTGTCCAGAGAGGTCGGAAACCTGAGCGGCCAGGTTCTCACGGCATGGCGAGCAGCAGACAATTCCTGCTCGTGTCTGCCGAGCATGGCTCCTTGGATCTCGACGGCAGTGTTACGAGCGTCTGTAGTCGCTGGGTCCATTCTTTGGTCGGATCCTTCTGTTATGCAGGTGAATGAGGACCCAAAAGCGACTTGGCGAAAACAGAGTCTTTAATCCAGTAAAGTAAATCTACAATCATAAGGCATAATTCCACTCGTAATGACGAGAACAGACTGGAGACTCGATCAAGAACTGCAGGTTGCCTCGGGAAGGCACTTGAACGTAGCAGACTCAGACACCTGCTCACCACGCAGCATCTGAGGGAAACACGACACGACAGGGCGATACACAGACACAGCACGGTGAACAATAGACAAGGATCCGACAGGGCAGAAAACGGAAAACAAGGGGAGAAATAGGGACTCTAATCAGGGAAAAAGATAGGGAACAGGTGTGGGAAGACTAAATGATTGATTAGGGGAATAGGAACAGCTGGGAGCAGGAACGGAACGATAGAGAGAAGAGAGAGAGGAAGGGAGAGAAAAAGGGGAACGAACCTAAAAGACCCAGCAGGGGGAAAATGAACAG